>NW_028124743.1:0-89377 GCF_965194825.1 Balaenoptera physalus | reverse complement strand
AGGTCTCTTAGTACTGGCGGATCTGCTCGACCTTGAGAAACGTACAAGAAGGATGGCCTGTGTGTTTGGGGAGTTGTGAGCAGTGCACCGTTGGGAACACCTAGATGCCGAGACATGGGAGGTGAAGGGGTTTTTTGTGAAACCTGTAGAATGTGGCAACTTGAAACAACTCAAGTATCTCCCTTCGAAGCACGTTGGAGGTACTAAATAGAGGAAGAAGCATGAGAGTCAGGGCTCTGCGGGCCATTTTGAATATAAGGCTGAAGGGAAACTTTATTTTTCCTTATTGGCCTTTAGAGAGTTGTGGGCTCAGTTCTCCCTGAGAAACTCTTTACTTGCGCATGTTCTCTTCATAGCACAATTGGCTTAGTGATGACAAGTGAGTTGCTAGGAGAGAAACTTGGAGGTTGCCATTCCCTTGGTAGCTGCTCATCCTTCAGTAATCTGTAGTGAACTGGCGACCCCATTGAACACTAGCCTCAAGCTAACTTTCCTCTTGTATCATGCCACTGTTTGGCATGCAGCAGAATCCATGTAGCTTTATTCAGTGTGGTTCTTTAGCTCTAGGAAGCCTTCCAGGTCTCAGTAATGGTGGGTCTGCACGAGGAGGAGAAACGTCCTAGAAGGACGGCCTGTGTGTTTGGGCATTTCTCAGCAATGTATCGTTGGGAACAGCTAGATGCCGAGCCAGGGGCAGTGAAGGGCTTATTTGCTTAAACCTGTAAATTGTGGCAAGTTGAAACAACGGAAGTATCTCCCTTCTAAAGCACCTTTAAGGTACAAAATAGAGAAAGAACGAGCAGGGTTAAGGCTCTGAGGACCCTGTTAAAATAAGGCTTGAAGGGAAACTTTATTTTCCTCTTTGGGATTTAGAGAGTTGTGGGCTCCATTCCCCCTAACTCTTTAGTTGCACATATTCTCTTCATAGCACAATTGCCTTTGTGATGACAAGTGAGTTTCTAGGAATGAAATATGGAGGTTGCCATTCTTTCGTAGCTGATCATCCTTTGGTACTCTGTAATGAACTGGCGAGCCCATTGAACACTAGCTTCAAGCTAAAGTTCCCCTTGGTTCATGCCGCGGGTTGCAGGCTTCAGAATCCATGTAGCGTTATTCAGTGTGGTTCTTGAGCTCTCGGAAGCATTCCAGGTCTCTTAGTACAGGCGGGTCTGTACTAGGACGAGAAAACTACAGGCAGGATGGCCTGTGTGTTTGGTGAGTTGTGAGCAGTGCACCACTGGGAACAGCTAGATGCCGAGTCATGGGAAGTGATTGGCTTCTTTTCTTACACTCCAAAAGTAGTCAGTTGAAACAACTCAAGTATCTCCCTTCTAAAGCACCTTGGAAGTACAACGTAGAGAAAGAAACAGCAGAGACAAGGCTCTGTGGGCCCTTTTGTATATGAGGCTTGAAGGGAAACTTTATGTTCCTCATTGGGATTTAGAGAGTTTCGGGCTCAATTCTCCCTGAGAAACACTGTAGTTGCACATGTTCTCTTCATAGCAGAGTTGTCTTTGTGATGACAAGTGAGTTTCTAGGAAAGAAATATGGAGGTTGCCATTCTTGGGTAGCTGCTCATCCTTCCGTAATCTGTAGTGAATGGGCGACCCTAAAGAACACTAGCCTCAAGCTAACTTTCCTCTTGTATCATGCCGCAGGTTGCAGGCAGCAGACTCCATGTAGCGTTATTTATTGTGGTTCTTGAGCTCCAGGTAGCATTCCAGGTCTCTTAGGACTGGCGGGTCAACACTAGGATGAGCAATGTATTAGAAGGACGGCCGGTGTGTTTGGGCCTTTATGAGCAATGCAGCTTTGGAAGAGCTAGATGCCGAGTCACAGGCTGTGAAGGGCTTCTTTGCTTAAACCTCTTCATTTTTGCAAGTTGAAAGAACTCATGTATCTCCCTTCTTAAGCACCTTGTGGGTACAAAGTAGAGAAAGAATCAGCAAGGTCAATGCTCTGCTGGCCCCTTTGAAGATAAGTCTTGAAGGGAAACTTCATTTTCCTCTTTGGCATTTAGAGAGTTGGGGGCTCAATTCTCCCTGAGAAACACTGTGTAGTTGCACGAGGTCTCTTCATAGCACAATTGCCTTTGTGACCACACGTGAGTTTCTAGGAAAGAAACTCGGAGCTTGCCATTCTTTGCTGGTGCTCGTCCTTTGGTAATCTTCAGTGAATTGGTGACCCCGTTTGAGCACTAGCCTCAAGCTAACGTTCCTCTTCTATCATGCCACTTGTTGCCATGCAGCACAATCTCTGTAGCCTTATTCAGTGTGGTTCTGGAGCTCTAGGAAGCATTCCAGGTCTCTTAGTACTGGCGGATCTGCTCGACCTTGAGAAACGTACAAGAAGGATGGCCTGTGTGTTTGGGGAGTTGTGAGCAGTGCACCGTTGGGAACACCTAGATGCCGAGACATGGGAGGTGAAGGGGTTTTTTGTGAAACCTGTAGAATGTGGCAACTTGAAACAACTCAAGTATCTCCCTTCGAAAGCACGTTGGAGGTACTAAATAGAGGAAGAAGCATGAGAGTCAGGGCTCTGCGGGCCATTTTTGAATATAAGGCTGAAGGGAAACTTTATTTTCCTTATTGGCCTTTAGAGAGTTGTGGGCTCAGTTCTCCCTGAGAAACTCTTTACTTGCGCATGTTCTCTTTCATAGCACAATTGGCTTAGTGATGACAAGTGAGTTGCTAGGAGAGAAACTTGGAGGTTGCCATTCCTTGGTAGCTGCTCATCCTTCAGTAATCTGTAGTGAACTGGCGACCCCATTGAACACTAGCCTCAAGCTAACTTTCCTCTTGTATCATGCCACTGTTTGGCATGCAGCAGAATCCATGTAGCTTTATTCAGTGTGGTTCTTTAGCTCTAGGAAGCCTTCCAGGTCTCAGTAATGGTGGGTCTGCACGAGGAGGAGAAACGTCCTAGAAGGACGGCCTGTGTGTTTGGGCATTTCTCAGCAATGTATCGTTGGGAACAGCTAGATGCCGAGCCAGGGGCAGTGAAGGGCTTATTTGCTTAAACCTGTAAATTGTGGCAAGTTGAAACAACGGAAGTATCTCCCTTCTAAAGCACCTTTAAGGTACAAAATAGAGAAAGAACGAGCAGGGTTAAGGCTCTGAGGACCCTGTTAAAATAAGGCTTGAAGGGAAACTTTATTTTCCTCTTTGGGATTTAGAGAGTTGTGGGCTCCATTCCCCCTAACTCTTTAGTTGCACATATTCTCTTCATAGCACAATTGCCTTTGTGATGACAAGTGAGTTTCTAGGAATGAAATATGGAGGTTGCCATTCTTTCGTAGCTGATCATCCTTTGGTACTCTGTAATGAACTGGCGAGCCCATTGAACACTAGCTTCAAGCTAAAGTTCCCCTTGGTTCATGCCGCGGGTTGCAGGCTTCAGAATCCATGTAGCGTTATTCAGTGTGGTTCTTGAGCTCTCGGAAGCATTCCAGGTCTCTTAGTACAGGCGGGTCTGTACTAGGACGAGAAAACTACAGGCAGGATGGCCTGTGTGTTTGGTGAGTTGTGAGCAGTGCACCACTGGGAACAGCTAGATGCCGAGTCATGGGAAGTGATTGGCTTCTTTTCTTACACTCCAAAAAGTAGTCAGTTGAAACAACTCAAGTATCTCCCTTCTAAAGCACCTTGGAAGTACAACGTAGAGAAAGAAACAGCAGAGACAAGGCTCTGTGGGCCCTTTTGTATATGAGGCTTGAAGGGAAACTTTATGTTCCTCATTGGGATTTAGAGAGTTTCGGGCTCAATTCTCCCTGAGAAACACTGTAGTTGCACATGTTCTCTTCATAGCAGAGTTGTCTTTGTGATGACAAGTGAGTTTCTAGGAAAGAAATATGGAGGTTGCCATTCTTGGGTAGCTGCTCATCCTTCCGTAATCTGTAGTGAATGGGCGACCCTAAAGAACACTAGCCTCAAGCTAACTTTCCTCTTGTATCATGCCGCAGGTTGCAGGCAGCAGACTCCATGTAGCGTTATTTATTGTGGTTCTTGAGCTCCAGGTAGCATTCCAGGTCTCTTAGGACTGGCGGGTCAACACTAGGATGAGCAATGTATTAGAAGGACGGCCGGTGTGTTTGGGCCTTTATGAGCAATGCAGCTTTGGAAGAGCTAGATGCCGAGTCACAGGCTGTGAAGGGCTTCTTTGCTTAAACCTCTTCATTTTTGCAAGTTGAAAGAACTCATGTATCTCCCTTCTTAAGCACCTTGTGGGTACAAAGTAGAGAAAGAATCAGCAAGGTCAATGCTCTGCTGGCCCCTTTGAAGATAAGTCTTGAAGGGAAACTTCATTTTCCTCTTTGGCATTTAGAGAGTTGGGGGCTCAATTCTCCCTGAGAAACACTGTGTAGTTGCACGAGGTCTCTTCATAGCACAATTGCCTTTGTGACCACACGTGAGTTTCTAGGAAAGAAACTCGGAGCTTGCCATTCTTTGCTGGTGCTCGTCCTTTGGTAATCTTCAGTGAATTGGTGACCCCGTTTGAGCACTAGCCTCAAGCTAACGTTCCTCTTCTATCATGCCACTTGTTGCCATGCAGCACAATCTCTGTAGCCTTATTCAGTGTGGTTCTGGAGCTCTAGGAAGCATTCCAGGTCTCTTAGTACTGGCGGATCTGCTCGACCTTGAGAAACGTACAAGAAGGATGGCCTGTGTGTTTGGGGAGTTGTGAGCAGTGCACCGTTGGGAACACCTAGATGCCGAGACATGGGAGGTGAAGGGGTTTTTGTGAAACCTGTAGAATGTGGCAACTTGAAACAACTCAAGTATCTCCCTTCGAAAGCACGTTGGAGGTACTAAATAGAGGAAGAAGCATGAGAGTCAGGGCTCTGCGGGCCATTTTGAATATAAGGCTGAAGGGAAACTTTATTTTCCTTATTGGCCTTTAGAGAGTTGTGGGCTCAGTTCTCCCTGAGAAACTCTTTACTTGCGCATGTTCTCTTCATAGCACAATTGGCTTAGTGATGACAAGTGAGTTGCTAGGAGAGAAACTTGGAGGTTGCCATTCCTTGGTAGCTGCTCATCCTTCAGTAATCTGTAGTGAACTGGCGACCCCATTGAACACTAGCCTCAAGCTAACTTTCCTCTTGTATCATGCCACTGTTTGGCATGCAGCAGAATCCATGTAGCTTTATTCAGTGTGGTTCTTTAGCTCTAGGAAGCCTTCCAGGTCTCAGTAATGGTGGGTCTGCACGAGGAGGAGAAACGTCCTAGAAGGACGGCCTGTGTGTTTGGGCATTTCTCAGCAATGTATCGTTGGGAACAGCTAGATGCCGAGCCAGGGGCAGTGAAGGGCTTATTTGCTTAAACCTGTAAATTGTGGCAAGTTGAAACAACGGAAGTATCTCCCTTCTAAAGCACCTTTAAGGTACAAAATAGAGAAAGAACGAGCAGGGTTAAGGCTCTGAGGACCCTGTTAAAATAAGGCTTGAAGGGAAACTTTATTTTCCTCTTTGGGATTTAGAGAGTTGTGGGCTCCATTCCCCCTAACTCCTTAGTTGCACATATTCTCTTCATAGCACAATTGCCTTTGTGATGACAAGTGAGTTTCTAGGAATGAAATATGGAGGTTGCCATTCTTTCGTAGCTGATCATCCTTTGGTACTCTGTAATGAACTGGCGAGCCCATTGAACACTAGCTTCAAGCTAAAGTTCCCCTTGGTTCATGCCGCGGGTTGCAGGCTTCAGAATCCATGTAGCGTTATTCAGTGTGGTTCTTGAGCTCTCGGAAGCATTCCAGGTCTCTTAGTACAGGCGGGTCTGTACTAGGACGAGAAAACTACAGGCAGGATGGCCTGTGTGTTTGGTGAGTTGTGAGCAGTGCACCACTGGGAACAGCTAGATGCCGAGTCATGGGAAGTGATTGGCTTCTTTTCTTACACTCCAAAAAGTAGTCAGTTGAAACAACTCAAGTATCTCCCTTCTAAAGCACCTTGGAAGTACAACGTAGAGAAAGAAACAGCAGAGACAAGGCTCTGTGGGCCCTTTTGTATATGAGGCTTGAAGGGAAACTTTATGTTCCTCATTGGGATTTAGAGAGTTTCGGGCTCAATTCTCCCTGAGAAACACTGTAGTTGCACATGTTCTCTTCATAGCAGAGTTGTCTTTGTGATGACAAGTGAGTTTCTAGGAAAGAAATATGGAGGTTGCCATTCTTTGGTAGCTGCTCATCCTTCCGTAATCTGTAGTGAATGGGCGACCCTAAAGAACACTAGCCTCAAGCTAACTTTCCTCTTGTATCATGCCGCAGGTTGCAGGCAGCAGACTCCATGTAGCGTTATTTATTGTGGTTCTTGAGCTCCAGGTAGCATTCCAGGTCTCTTAGGACTGGCGGGTCAACACTAGGATGAGCAATGTATTAGAAGGACGGCCGGTGTGTTTGGGCCTTTATGAGCAATGCAGCTTTGGAAGAGCTAGATGCCGAGTCACAGGCTGTGAAGGGCTTCTTTGCTTAAACCTCTTCATTTTTGCAAGTTGAAAGAACTCATGTATCTCCCTTCTTAAGCACCTTGTGGGTACAAAGTAGAGAAAGAATCAGCAAGGTCAATGCTCTGCTGGCCCCTTTGAAGATAAGTCTTGAAGGGAAACTTCATTTTCCTCTTTGGCATTTAGAGAGTTGGGGGCTCAATTCTCCCTGAGAAACACTGTGTAGTTGCACGAGGTCTCTTCATAGCACAATTGCCTTTGTGACCACACGTGAGTTTCTAGGAAAGAAACTCGGAGCTTGCCATTCTTTGCTGGTGCTCGTCCTTTGGTAATCTTCAGTGAATTGGTGACCCCGTTTGAGCACTAGCCTCAAGCTAACGTTCCTCTTCTATCATGCCACTTGTTGCCATGCAGCACAATCTCTGTAGCCTTATTCAGTGTGGTTCTGGAGCTCTAGGAAGCATTCCAGGTCTCTTAGTACTGGCGGATCTGCTCGACCTTGAGAAACGTACAAGAAGGATGGCCTGTGTGTTTGGGGAGTTGTGAGCAGTGCACCGTTGGGAACACCTAGATGCCGAGACATGGGAGGTGAAGGGGTTTTTTGTGAAACCTGTAGAATGTGGCAACTTGAAACAACTCAAGTATCTCCCTTCGAAAGCACGTTGGAGGTACTAAATAGAGGAAGAAGCATGAGAGTCAGGGCTCTGCGGGCCATTTTGAATATAAGGCTGAAGGGAAACTTTATTTTCCTTATTGGCCTTTAGAGAGTTGTGGGCTCAGTTCTCCCTGAGAAACTCTTTACTTGCGCATGTTCTCTTCATAGCACAATTGGCTTAGTGATGACAAGTGAGTTGCTAGGAGAGAAACTTGGAGGTTGCCATTCCTTGGTAGCTGCTCATCCTTCAGTAATCTGTAGTGAACTGGCGACCCCATTGAACACTAGCCTCAAGCTAACTTTCCTCTTGTATCATGCCACTGTTTGGCATGCAGCAGAATCCATGTAGCTTTATTCAGTGTGGTTCTTTAGCTCTAGGAAGCCTTCCAGGTCTCAGTAATGGTGGGTCTGCACGAGGAGGAGAAACGTCCTAGAAGGACGGCCTGTGTGTTTGGGCATTTCTCAGCAATGTATCGTTGGGAACAGCTAGATGCCGAGCCAGGGGCAGTGAAGGGCTTATTTGCTTAAACCTGTAAATTGTGGCAAGTTGAAACAACGGAAGTATCTCCCTTCTAAAGCACCTTTAAGGTACAAAATAGAGAAAGAACGAGCAGGGTTAAGGCTCTGAGGACCCTGTTAAAATAAGGCTTGAAGGGAAACTTTATTTTCCTCTTTGGGATTTAGAGAGTTGTGGGCTCCATTCCCCCTAACTCTTTAGTTGCACATATTCTCTTCATAGCACAATTGCCTTTGTGATGACAAGTGAGTTTCTAGGAATGAAATATGGAGGTTGCCATTCTTTCGTAGCTGATCATCCTTTGGTACTCTGTAATGAACTGGCGAGCCCATTGAACACTAGCTTCAAGCTAAAGTTCCCCTTGGTTCATGCCGCGGGTTGCAGGCTTCAGAATCCATGTAGCGTTATTCAGTGTGGTTCTTGAGCTCTCGGAAGCATTCCAGGTCTCTTAGTACAGGCGGGTCTGTACTAGGACGAGAAAACTACAGGCAGGATGGCCTGTGTGTTTGGTGAGTTGTGAGCAGTGCACCACTGGGAACAGCTAGATGCCGAGTCATGGGAAGTGATTGGCTTCTTTTCTTACACTCCAAAAAGTAGTCAGTTGAAACAACTCAAGTATCTCCCTTCTAAAGCACCTTGGAAGTACAACGTAGAGAAAGAAACAGCAGAGACAAGGCTCTGTGGGCCCTTTTGTATATGAGGCTTGAAGGGAAACTTTATGTTCCTCATTGGGATTTAGAGAGTTTCGGGCTCAATTCTCCCTGAGAAACACTGTAGTTGCACATGTTCTCTTCATAGCAGAGTTGTCTTTGTGATGACAAGTGAGTTTCTAGGAAAGAAATATGGAGGTTGCCATTCTTGGGTAGCTGCTCATCCTTCCGTAATCTGTAGTGAATGGGCGACCCTAAAGAACACTAGCCTCAAGCTAACTTTCCTCTTGTATCATGCCGCAGGTTGCAGGCAGCAGACTCCATGTAGCGTTATTTATTGTGGTTCTTGAGCTCCAGGTAGCATTCCAGGTCTCTTAGGACTGGCGGGTCAACACTAGGATGAGCAATGTATTAGAAGGACGGCCGGTGTGTTTGGGCCTTTATGAGCAATGCAGCTTTGGAAGAGCTAGATGCCGAGTCACAGGCTGTGAAGGGCTTCTTTGCTTAAACCTCTTCATTTTTGCAAGTTGAAAGAACTCATGTATCTCCCTTCTTAAGCACCTTGTGGGTACAAAGTAGAGAAAGAATCAGCAAGGTCAATGCTCTGCTGGCCCCTTTGAAGATAAGTCTTGAAGGGAAACTTCATTTTCCTCTTTGGCATTTAGAGAGTTGGGGGCTCAATTCTCCCTGAGAAACACTGTGTAGTTGCACGAGGTCTCTTCATAGCACAATTGCCTTTGTGACCACACGTGAGTTTCTAGGAAAGAAACTCGGAGCTTGCCATTCTTTGCTGGTGCTCGTCCTTTGGTAATCTTCAGTGAATTGGTGACCCCGTTTGAGCACTAGCCTCAAGCTAACGTTCCTCTTCTATCATGCCACTTGTTGCCATGCAGCACAATCTCTGTAGCCTTATTCAGTGTGGTTCTGGAGCTCTAGGAAGCATTCCAGGTCTCTTAGTACTGGCGGATCTGCTCGACCTTGAGAAACGTACAAGAAGGATGGCCTGTGTGTTTGGGGAGTTGTGAGCAGTGCACCGTTGGGAACACCTAGATGCCGAGACATGGGAGGTGAAGGGGTTTTTTGTGAAACCTGTAGAATGTGGCAACTTGAAACAACTCAAGTATCTCCCTTCGAAAGCACGTTGGAGGTACTAAATAGAGGAAGAAGCATGAGAGTCAGGGCTCTGCGGGCCATTTTGAATATAAGGCTGAAGGGAAACTTTATTTTCCTTATTGGCCTTTAGAGAGTTGTGGGCTCAGTTCTCCCTGAGAAACTCTTTACTTGCGCATGTTCTCTTCATAGCACAATTGGCTTAGTGATGACAAGTGAGTTGCTAGGAGAGAAACTTGGAGGTTGCCATTCCTTGGTAGCTGCTCATCCTTCAGTAATCTGTAGTGAACTGGCGACCCCATTGAACACTAGCCTCAAGCTAACTTTCCTCTTGTATCATGCCACTGTTTGGCATGCAGCAGAATCCATGTAGCTTTATTCAGTGTGGTTCTTTAGCTCTAGGAAGCCTTCCAGGTCTCAGTAATGGTGGGTCTGCACGAGGAGGAGAAACGTCCTAGAAGGACGGCCTGTGTGTTTGGGCATTTCTCAGCAATGTATCGTTGGGAACAGCTAGATGCCGAGCCAGGGGCAGTGAAGGGCTTATTTGCTTAAACCTGTAAATTGTGGCAAGTTGAAACAACGGAAGTATCTCCCTTCTAAAGCACCTTTAAGGTACAAAATAGAGAAAGAACGAGCAGGGTTAAGGCTCTGAGGACCCTGTTAAAATAAGGCTTGAAGGGAAACTTTATTTTCCTCTTTGGGATTTAGAGAGTTGTGGGCTCCATTCCCCCTAACTCCTTAGTTGCACATATTCTCTTCATAGCACAATTGCCTTTGTGATGACAAGTGAGTTTCTAGGAATGAAATATGGAGGTTGCCATTCTTTCGTAGCTGATCATCCTTTGGTACTCTGTAATGAACTGGCGAGCCCATTGAACACTAGCTTCAAGCTAAAGTTCCCCTTGGTTCATGCCGCGGGTTGCAGGCTTCAGAATCCATGTAGCGTTATTCAGTGTGGTTCTTGAGCTCTCGGAAGCATTCCAGGTCTCTTAGTACAGGCGGGTCTGTACTAGGACGAGAAAACTACAGGCAGGATGGCCTGTGTGTTTGGTGAGTTGTGAGCAGTGCACCACTGGGAACAGCTAGATGCCGAGTCATGGGAAGTGATTGGCTTCTTTTCTTACACTCCAAAAAGTAGTCAGTTGAAACAACTCAAGTATCTCCCTTCTAAAGCACCTTGGAAGTACAACGTAGAGAAAGAAACAGCAGAGACAAGGCTCTGTGGGCCCTTTTGTATATGAGGCTTGAAGGGAAACTTTATGTTCCTCATTGGGATTTAGAGAGTTTCGGGCTCAATTCTCCCTGAGAAACACTGTAGTTGCACATGTTCTCTTCATAGCAGAGTTGTCTTTGTGATGACAAGTGAGTTTCTAGGAAAGAAATATGGAGGTTGCCATTCTTTGGTAGCTGCTCATCCTTCCGTAATCTGTAGTGAATGGGCGACCCTAAAGAACACTAGCCTCAAGCTAACTTTCCTCTTGTATCATGCCGCAGGTTGCAGGCAGCAGACTCCATGTAGCGTTATTTATTGTGGTTCTTGAGCTCCAGGTAGCATTCCAGGTCTCTTAGGACTGGCGGGTCAACACTAGGATGAGCAATGTATTAGAAGGACGGCCGGTGTGTTTGGGCCTTTATGAGCAATGCAGCTTTGGAAGAGCTAGATGCCGAGTCACAGGCTGTGAAGGGCTTCTTTGCTTAAACCTCTTCATTTTTGCAAGTTGAAAGAACTCATGTATCTCCCTTCTTAAGCACCTTGTGGGTACAAAGTAGAGAAAGAATCAGCAAGGTCAATGCTCTGCTGGCCCCTTTGAAGATAAGTCTTGAAGGGAAACTTCATTTTCCTCTTTGGCATTTAGAGAGTTGGGGGCTCAATTCTCCCTGAGAAACACTGTGTAGTTGCACGAGGTCTCTTCATAGCACAATTGCCTTTGTGACCACACGTGAGTTTCTAGGAAAGAAACTCGGAGCTTGCCATTCTTTGCTGGTGCTCGTCCTTTGGTAATCTTCAGTGAATTGGTGACCCCGTTTGAGCACTAGCCTCAAGCTAACGTTCCTCTTCTATCATGCCACTTGTTGCCATGCAGCACAATCTCTGTAGCCTTATTCAGTGTGGTTCTGGAGCTCTAGGAAGCATTCCAGGTCTCTTAGTACTGGCGGATCTGCTCGACCTTGAGAAACGTACAAGAAGGATGGCCTGTGTGTTTGGGGAGTTGTGAGCAGTGCACCGTTGGGAACACCTAGATGCCGAGACATGGGAGGTGAAGGGGTTTTTTGTGAAACCTGTAGAATGTGGCAACTTGAAACAACTCAAGTATCTCCCTTCGAAAGCACGTTGGAGGTACTAAATAGAGGAAGAAGCATGAGAGTCAGGGCTCTGCGGGCCATTTTGAATATAAGGCTGAAGGGAAACTTTATTTTCCTTATTGGCCTTTAGAGAGTTGTGGGCTCAGTTCTCCCTGAGAAACTCTTTACTTGCGCATGTTCTCTTCATAGCACAATTGGCTTAGTGATGACAAGTGAGTTGCTAGGAGAGAAACTTGGAGGTTGCCATTCCTTGGTAGCTGCTCATCCTTCAGTAATCTGTAGTGAACTGGCGACCCCATTGAACACTAGCCTCAAGCTAACTTTCCTCTTGTATCATGCCACTGTTTGGCATGCAGCAGAATCCATGTAGCTTTATTCAGTGTGGTTCTTTAGCTCTAGGAAGCCTTCCAGGTCTCAGTAATGGTGGGTCTGCACGAGGAGGAGAAACGTCCTAGAAGGACGGCCTGTGTGTTTGGGCATTTCTCAGCAATGTATCGTTGGGAACAGCTAGATGCCGAGCCAGGGGCAGTGAAGGGCTTATTTGCTTAAACCTGTAAATTGTGGCAAGTTGAAACAACGGAAGTATCTCCCTTCTAAAGCACCTTTAAGGTACAAAATAGAGAAAGAACGAGCAGGGTTAAGGCTCTGAGGACCCTGTTAAAATAAGGCTTGAAGGGAAACTTTATTTTCCTCTTTGGGATTTAGAGAGTTGTGGGCTCCATTCCCCCTAACTCTTTAGTTGCACATATTCTCTTCATAGCACAATTGCCTTTGTGATGACAAGTGAGTTTCTAGGAATGAAATATGGAGGTTGCCATTCTTTCGTAGCTGATCATCCTTTGGTACTCTGTAATGAACTGGCGAGCCCATTGAACACTAGCTTCAAGCTAAAGTTCCCCTTGGTTCATGCCGCGGGTTGCAGGCTTCAGAATCCATGTAGCGTTATTCAGTGTGGTTCTTGAGCTCTCGGAAGCATTCCAGGTCTCTTAGTACAGGCGGGTCTGTACTAGGACGAGAAAACTACAGGCAGGATGGCCTGTGTGTTTGGTGAGTTGTGAGCAGTGCACCACTGGGAACAGCTAGATGCCGAGTCATGGGAAGTGATTGGCTTCTTTTCTTACACTCCAAAAAGTAGTCAGTTGAAACAACTCAAGTATCTCCCTTCTAAAGCACCTTGGAAGTACAACGTAGAGAAAGAAACAGCAGAGACAAGGCTCTGTGGGCCCTTTTGTATATGAGGCTTGAAGGGAAACTTTATGTTCCTCATTGGGATTTAGAGAGTTTCGGGCTCAATTCTCCCTGAGAAACACTGTAGTTGCACATGTTCTCTTCATAGCAGAGTTGTCTTTGTGATGACAAGTGAGTTTCTAGGAAAGAAATATGGAGGTTGCCATTCTTTGGTAGCTGCTCATCCTTCCGTAATCTGTAGTGAATGGGCGACCCTAAAGAACACTAGCCTCAAGCTAACTTTCCTCTTGTATCATGCCGCAGGTTGCAGGCAGCAGACTCCATGTAGCGTTATTTATTGTGGTTCTTGAGCTCCAGGTAGCATTCCAGGTCTCTTAGGACTGGCGGGTCAACACTAGGATGAGCAATGTATTAGAAGGACGGCCGGTGTGTTTGGGCCTTTATGAGCAATGCAGCTTTGGAAGAGCTAGATGCCGAGTCACAGGCTGTGAAGGGCTTCTTTGCTTAAACCTCTTCATTTTTGCAAGTTGAAAGAACTCATGTATCTCCCTTCTTAAGCACCTTGTGGGTACAAAGTAGAGAAAGAATCAGCAAGGTCAATGCTCTGCTGGCCCCTTTGAAGATAAGTCTTGAAGGGAAACTTCATTTTCCTCTTTGGCATTTAGAGAGTTGGGGGCTCAATTCTCCCTGAGAAACACTGTGTAGTTGCACGAGGTCTCTTCATAGCACAATTGCCTTTGTGACCACACGTGAGTTTCTAGGAAAGAAACTCGGAGCTTGCCATTCTTTGCTGGTGCTCGTCCTTTGGTAATCTTCAGTGAATTGGTGACCCCGTTTGAGCACTAGCCTCAAGCTAACGTTCCTCTTCTATCATGCCACTTGTTGCCATGCAGCACAATCTCTGTAGCGTTATTCAGTGTGGTTCTGGAGCTCTCGGAAGCATTCCAGGTCTCTTAGTACAGGCGGGTCTGTACTAGGACGAGAAAACTACAGGCAGGATGGCCTGTGTGTTTGGTGAGTTGTGAGCAGTGCACCACTGGGAACAGCTAGATGCCGAGTCATGGGAAGTGATTGGCTTCTTTTCTTACACTCCAAAATGTAGTCAGTTGAAACAACTCAAGTATCTCCCTTCTAAAGCACCTTGGAAGTACAACGTAGAGAAAGAAACAGCAGAGACAAGGCTCTGTGGGCCCTTTTGTATATGAGGCTTGAAGGGAAACTTTATGTTCCTCATTGGGATTTAGAGAGTTTCGGGCTCAATTCTCCCTGAGAAACACTGTAGTTGCACATGTTCTCTTCATAGCAGAGTTGTCTTTGTGATGACAAGTGAGTTTCTAGGAAAGAAATATGGAGGTTGCCATTCTTTGGTAGCTGGTCATCCTTCCGTAATCTGTAGTGAATGGGCGACCCTAAAGAACACTAGCCTCAAGCTAACTTTCCTCTTGTATCATGCCGCAGGTTGCAGGCAGCAGACTCCATGTAGCGTTATTTATTGTGGTTCTTGAGCTCCAGGTAGCATTCCAGGTCTCTTAGGACTGGCGGGTCAACACTAGGATGAGCAATGTATTAGAAGGACGGCCGGTGTGTTTGGGCCTTTATGAGCAATGCAGCTTTGGAAGAGCTAGATGCCGAGTCACAGGCTGTGAAGGGCTTCTTTGCTTAAACCTCTTCATTTTTGCAAGTTGAAAGAACTCATGTATCTCCCTTCTTAAGCACCTTGTGGGTACAAAGTAGAGAAAGAATCAGCAAGGTCAATGCTCTGCTGGCCCCTTTGAAGATAAGTCTTGAAGGGAAACTTCATTTTCCTCTTTGGCATTTAGAGAGTTGGGGGCTCAATTCTCCCTGAGAAACACTGTGTAGTTGCACGAGGTCTCTTCATAGCACAATTGCCTTTGTGACCACACGTGAGTTTCTAGGAAAGAAACTCGGAGCTTGCCATTCTTTGCTGGTGCTCGTCCTTTGGTAATCTTCAGTGAATTGGTGACCCCGTTTGAGCACTAGCCTCAAGCTAACGTTCCTCTTCTATCATGCCACTTGTTGCCATGCAGCACAATCTCTGTAGCCTTATTCAGTGTGGTTCTGGAGCTCTAGGAAGCATTCCAGGTCTCTTAGTACTGGCGGGTCTGTACTAGGACGAGAAAACTACAGGCAGGATGGCCTGTGTGTTTGGTGAGTTGTGAGCAGTGCACCACTGGGAACAGCTAGATGCCGAGTCATGGGAAGTGATTGGCTTCTTTTCTTACACTCCAAAAAGTAGTCAGTTGAAACAACTCAAGTATCTCCCTTCTAAAGCACCTTGGAAGTACAACGTAGAGAAAGAAACAGCAGAGACAAGGCTCTGTGGGCCCTTTTGTATATGAGGCTTGAAGGGAAACTTTATGTTCCTCATTGGGATTTAGAGAGTTTCGGGCTCAGTTCTCCCTGAGAAACACTGTAGTTGCACATGTTCTCTTCATAGCAGAGTTGTCTTTGTGATGACAAGTGAGTTTCTAGGAAAGAAATATGGAGGTTGCCATTCTTTGGTAGCTGCTCATCCTTCCGTAATCTGTAGTGAATGGGCGACCCTAAAGAACACTAGCCTCAAGCTAACTTTCCTCTTGTATCATGCCGCAGGTTGCAGGCAGCAGACTCCATGTAGCGTTATTTATTGTGGTTCTTGAGCTCCAGGTAGCATTCCAGGTCTCTTAGGACTGGCGGGTCAACACTAGGATGAGCAATGTATTAGAAGGACGGCCGGTGTGTTTGGGCCTTTATGAGCAATGCAGCTTTGGAAGAGCTAGATGCCGAGTCACAGGCTGTGAAGGGCTTCTTTGCTTAAACCTCTTCATTTTTGCAAGTTGAAAGAACTCATGTATCTCCCTTCTTAAGCACCTTGTGGGTACAAAGTAGAGAAAGAATCAGCAAGGTCAATGCTCTGCTGGCCCCTTTGAAGATAAGTCTTGAAGGGAAACTTCATTTTCCTCTTTGGCATTTAGAGAGTTGGGGGCTCAATTCTCCCTGAGAAACACTGTGTAGTTGCACGAGGTCTCTTCATAGCACAATTGCCTTTGTGACCACACGTGAGTTTCTAGGAAAGAAACTCGGAGCTTGCCATTCTTTGCTGGTGCTCGTCCTTTGGTAATCTTCAGTGAATTGGTGACCCCGTTTGAGCACTAGCCTCAAGCTAACGTTCCTCTTCTATCATGCCACTTGTTGCCATGCAGCACAATCTCTGTAGCCTTATTCAGTGTGGTTCTGGAGCTCTAGGAAGCATTCCAGGTCTCTTAGTACTGGCGGATCTGCTCGACCTTGAGAAACGTACAAGAAGGATGGCCTGTGTGTTTGGGGAGTTGTGAGCAGTGCACCGTTGGGAACACCTAGATGCCGAGACATGGGAGGTGAAGGGGTTTTTTGTGAAACCTGTAGAATGTGGCAACTTGAAACAACTCAAGTATCTCCCTTCGAAAGCACGTTGGAGGTACTAAATAGAGGAAGAAGCATGAGAGTCAGGGCTCTGCGGGCCATTTTGAATATAAGGCTGAAGGGAAACTTTATTTTCCTTATTGGCCTTTAGAGAGTTGTGGGCTCAGTTCTCCCTGAGAAACTCTTTACTTGCGCATGTTCTCTTCATAGCACAATTGGCTTAGTGATGACAAGTGAGTTGCTAGGAGAGAAACTTGGAGGTTGCCATTCCTTGGTAGCTGCTCATCCTTCAGTAATCTGTAGTGAACTGGCGACCCCATTGAACACTAGCCTCAAGCTAACTTTCCTCTTGTATCATGCCACTGTTTGGCATGCAGCAGAATCCATGTAGCTTTATTCAGTGTGGTTCTTTAGCTCTAGGAAGCCTTCCAGGTCTCAGTAATGGTGGGTCTGCACGAGGAGGAGAAACGTCCTAGAAGGACGGCCTGTGTGTTTGGGCATTTCTCAGCAATGTATCGTTGGGAACAGCTAGATGCCGAGCCAGGGGCAGTGAAGGGCTTATTTGCTTAAACCTGTAAATTGTGGCAAGTTGAAACAACGG
The DNA here is from genome assembly GCF_965194825.1 of Balaenoptera physalus. Lineage (NCBI taxonomy): Eukaryota > Metazoa > Chordata > Mammalia > Artiodactyla > Balaenopteridae > Balaenoptera > Balaenoptera physalus. The sequence goes on along the minus strand of NW_028124743.1, from coordinate 72,513 downwards.
AAGTATCTCCCTTCTAAAGCACCTTTAAGGTACAAAATAGAGAAAGAACGAGCAGGGTTAAGGCTCTGAGGACCCTGTTAAAATAAGGCTTGAAGGGAAACTTTATTTTCCTCTTTGGGATTTAGAGAGTTGTGGGCTCCATTCCCCCTAACTCTTTAGTTGCACATATTCTCTTCATAGCACAATTGCCTTTGTGATGACAAGTGAGTTTCTAGGAATGAAATATGGAGGTTGCCATTCTTTCGTAGCTGATCATCCTTTGGTACTCTGTAATGAACTGGCGAGCCCATTGAACACTAGCTTCAAGCTAAAGTTCCCCTTGGTTCATGCCGCGGGTTGCAGGCTTCAGAATCCATGTAGCGTTATTCAGTGTGGTTCTTGAGCTCTCGGAAGCATTCCAGGTCTCTTAGTACAGGCGGGTCTGTACTAGGACGAGAAAACTACAGGCAGGATGGCCTGTGTGTTTGGTGAGTTGTGAGCAGTGCACCACTGGGAACAGCTAGATGCCGAGTCATGGGAAGTGATTGGCTTCTTTTCTTACACTCCAAAAAGTAGTCAGTTGAAACAACTCAAGTATCTCCCTTCTAAAGCACCTTGGACGTACAACGTAGAGAAAGAAACAGCAGAGACAAGGCTCTGTGGGCCCTTTTGTATATGAGGCTTGAAGGGAAACTTTATGTTCCTCATTGGGATTTAGAGAGTTTCGGGCTCAATTCTCCCTGAGAAACACTGTAGTTGCACATGTTCTCTTCATAGCAGAGTTGTCTTTGTGATGACAAGTGAGTTTCTAGGAAAGAAATATGGAGGTTGCCATTCTTTGGTAGCTGCTCATCCTTCCGTAATCTGTAGTGAATGGGCGACCCTAAAGAACACTAGCCTCAAGCTAACTTTCCTCTTGTATCATGCCGCAGGTTGCAGGCAGCAGACTCCATGTAGCGTTATTTATTGTGGTTCTTGAGCTCCAGGTAGCATTCCAGGTCTCTTAGGACTGGCGGGTCAACACTAGGATGAGCAATGTATTAGAAGGACGGCCGGTGTGTTTGGGCCTTTATGAGCAATGCAGCTTTGGAAGAGCTAGATGCCGAGTCACAGGCTGTGAAGGGCTTCTTTGCTTAAACCTCTTCATTTTTGCAAGTTGAAAGAACTCATGTATCTCCCTTCTTAAGCACCTTGTGGGTACAAAGTAGAGAAAGAATCAGCAAGGTCAATGCTCTGCTGGCCCCTTTGAAGATAAGTCTTGAAGGGAAACTTCATTTTCCTCTTTGGCATTTAGAGAGTTGGGGGCTCAATTCTCCCTGAGAAACACTGTGTAGTTGCACGAGGTCTCTTCATAGCACAATTGCCTTTGTGACCACACGTGAGTTTCTAGGAAAGAAACTCGGAGCTTGCCATTCTTTGCTGGTGCTCGTCCTTTGGTAATCTTCAGTGAATTGGTGACCCCGTTTGAGCACTAGCCTCAAGCTAACGTTCCTCTTCTATCATGCCACTTGTTGCCATGCAGCACAATCTCTGTAGCGTTATTCAGTGTGGTTCTGGAGCTCTCGGAAGCATTCCAGGTCTCTTAGTACAGGCGGGTCTGTACTAGGACGAGAAAACTACAGGCAGGATGGCCTGTGTGTTTGGTGAGTTGTGAGCAGTGCACCACTGGGAACAGCTAGATGCCGAGTCATGGGAAGTGATTGGCTTCTTTTCTTACACTCCAAAATGTAGTCAGTTGAAACAACTCAAGTATCTCCCTTCTAAAGCACCTTGGAAGTACAACGTAGAGAAAGAAACAGCAGAGACAAGGCTCTGTGGGCCCTTTTGTATATGAGGCTTGAAGGGAAACTTTATGTTCCTCATTGGGATTTAGAGAGTTTCGGGCTCAATTCTCCCTGAGAAACACTGTAGTTGCACATGTTCTCTTCATAGCAGAGCTGTCTTTGTGATGACAAGTGAGTTTCTAGGAAAGAAATATGGAGGTTGCCATTCTTGGGTAGCTGCTCATCCTTCCGTAATCTGTAGTGAATGGGCGACCCTAAAGAACACTAGCCTCAAGCTAACTTTCCTCTTGTATCATGCCGCAGGTTGCAGGCAGCAGACTCCATGTAGCGTTATTTATTGTGGTTCTTGAGCTCCAGGTAGCATTCCAGGTCTCTTAGGACTGGCGGGTCAACACTAGGATGAGCAATGTATTAGAAGGACGGCCGGTGTGTTTGGGCCTTTATGAGCAATGCAGCTTTGGAAGAGCTAGATGCCGAGTCACAGGCTGTGAAGGGCTTCTTTGCTTAAACCTCTTCATTTTTGCAAGTTGAAAGAACTCATGTATCTCCCTTCTTAAGCACCTTGTGGGTACAAAGTAGAGAAAGAATCAGCAAGGTCAATGCTCTGCTGGCCCCTTTGAAGATAAGTCTTGAAGGGAAACTTCATTTTCCTCTTTGGCATTTAGAGAGTTGGGGGCTCAATTCTCCCTGAGAAACACTGTGTAGTTGCACGAGGTCTCTTCATAGCACAATTGCCTTTGTGACCACACGTGAGTTTCTAGGAAAGAAACTCGGAGCTTGCCATTCTTTGCTGGTGCTCGTCCTTTGGTAATCTTCAGGGAATTGGTGACCCCGTTTGAGCACTAGCCTCAAGCTAACGTTCCTCTTCTATCATGCCACTTGTTGCCATGCAGCACAATCTCTGTAGCCTTATTCAGTGTGGTTCTGGAGCTCTAGGAAGCATTCCAGGTCTCTTAGTACTGGCGGGTCTGTACTAGGACGAGAAAACTACAGGCAGGATGGCCTGTGTGTTTGGTGAGTTGTGAGCAGTGCACCACTGGGAACAGCTAGATGCCGAGTCATGGGAAGTGATTGGCTTCTTTTCTTACACTCCAAAAAGTAGTCAGTTGAAACAACTCAAGTATCTCCCTTCTAAAGCACCTTGGAAGTACAACGTAGAGAAAGAAACAGCAGAGACAAGGCTCTGTGGGCCCTTTTGTATATGAGGCTTGAAGGGAAACTTTATGTTCCTCATTGGGATTTAGAGAGTTTCGGGCTCAATTCTCCCTGAGAAACACTGTAGTTGCACATGTTCTCTTCATAGCAGAGTTGTCTTTGTGATGACAAGTGAGTTTCTAGGAAAGAAATATGGAGGTTGCCATTCTTTGGTAGCTGCTCATCCTTCCGTAATCTGTAGTGAATGGGCGACCCTAAAGAACACTAGCCTCAAGCTAACTTTCCTCTTGTATCATGCCGCAGGTTGCAGGCAGCAGACTCCATGTAGCGTTATTTATTGTGGTTCTTGAGCTCCAGGTAGCATTCCAGGTCTCTTAGGACTGGCGGGTCAACACTAGGATGAGCAATGTATTAGAAGGACGGCCGGTGTGTTTGGGCCTTTATGAGCAATGCAGCTTTGGAAGAGCTAGATGCCGAGTCACAGGCTGTGAAGGGCTTCTTTGCTTAAACCTCTTCATTTTTGCAAGTTGAAAGAACTCATGTATCTCCCTTCTTAAGCACCTTGTGGGTACAAAGTAGAGAAAGAATCAGCAAGGTCAATGCTCTGCTGGCCCCTTTGAAGATAAGTCTTGAAGGGAAACTTCATTTTCCTCTTTGGCATTTAGAGAGTTGGGGGCTCAATTCTCCCTGAGAAACACTGTGTAGTTGCACGAGGTCTCTTCATAGCACAATTGCCTTTGTGACCACACGTGAGTTTCTAGGAAAGAAACTCGGAGCTTGCCATTCTTTGCTGGTGCTCGTCCTTTGGTAATCTTCAGTGAATTGGTGACCCCGTTTGAGCACTAGCCTCAAGCTAACGTTCCTCTTCTATCATGCCACTTGTTGCCATGCAGCACAATCTCTGTAGCCTTATTCAGTGTGGTTCTGGAGCTCTAGGAAGCATTCCAGGTCTCTTAGTACTGGCGGATCTGCTCGACCTTGAGAAACGTACAAGAAGGATGGCCTGTGTGTTTGGGGAGTTGTGAGCAGTGCACCGTTGGGAACACCTAGATGCCGAGACATGGGAGGTGAAGGGGTTTTTTGTGAAACCTGTAGAATGTGGCAACTTGAAACAACTCAAGTATCTCCCTTCGAAAGCACGTTGGAGGTACTAAATAGAGGAAGAAGCATGAGAGTCAGGGCTCTGCGGGCCATTTTGAATATAAGGCTGAAGGGAAACTTTATTTTCCTTATTGGCCTTTAGAGAGTTGTGGGCTCAGTTCTCCCTGAGAAACTCTTTACTTGCGCATGTTCTCTTCATAGCACAATTGGCTTAGTGATGACAAGTGAGTTGCTAGGAGAGAAACTTGGAGGTTGCCATTCCTTGGTAGCTGCTCATCCTTCCGTAATCTGTAGTGAACTGGCGACCCCATTGAACACTAGCCTCAAGCTAACTTTCCTCTGGTATCATGCCACTGTTTGGCATGCAGCAGAATCCATGTAGCTTTATTCAGTGTGGTTCTTTAGCTCTAGGAAGCCTTCCAGGTCTCAGTAATGGTGGGTCTGCACGAGGAGGAGAAACGTCCTAGAAGGACGGCCTGTGTGTTTGGGCATTTCTCAGCAATGTATCGTTGGGAACAGCTAGATGCCGAGCCAGGGGCAGTGAAGGGCTTATTTGCTTAAACCTGTAAATTGTGGCAAGTTGAAACAACGGAAGTATCTCCCTTCTAAAGCACCTTTAAGGTACAAAATAGAGAAAGAACGAGCAGGGTTAAGGCTCTGAGGACCCTGTTAAAATAAGGCTTGAAGGGAAACTTTATTTTCCTCTTTGGGATTTAGAGAGTTGTGGGCTCCATTCCCCCTAACTCTTTAGTTGCACATATTCTCTTCGTAGCACAATTGCCTTTGTGATGACAAGTGAGTTTCTAGGAATGAAATATGGAGGTTGCCATTCTTTCGTAGCTGATCATCCTTTGGTACTCTGTAATGAACTGGCGAGCCCATTGAACACTAGCTTCAAGCTAAAGTTCCCCTTGGTTCATGCCGCGGGTTGCAGGCTTCAGAATCCATGTAGCGTTATTCAGTGTGGTTCTTGAGCTCTCGGAAGCATTCCAGGTCTCTTAGTACAGGCGGGTCTGTACTAGGACGAGAAAACTACAGGCAGGATGGCCTGTGTGTTTGGTGAGTTGTGAGCAGTGCACCACTGGGAACAGCTAGATGCCGAGTCATGGGAAGTGATTGGCTTCTTTTCTTACACTCCAAAAAGTAGTCAGTTGAAACAACTCAAGTATCTCCCTTCTAAAGCACCTTGGACGTACAACGTAGAGAAAGAAACAGCAGAGACAAGGCTCTGTGGGCCCTTTTGTATATGAGGCTTGAAGGGAAACTTTATGTTCCTCATTGGGATTTAGAGAGTTTCGGGCTCAATTCTCCCTGAGAAACACTGTAGTTGCACATGTTCTCTTCATAGCAGAGTTGTCTTTGTGATGACAAGTGAGTTTCTAGGAAAGAAATATGGAGGTTGCCATTCTTGGGTAGCTGCTCATCCTTCCGTAATCTGTAGTGAATGGGCGACCCTAAAGAACACTAGCCTCAAGCTAACTTTCCTCTTGTATCATGCCGCAGGTTGCAGGCAGCAGACTCCATGTAGCGTTATTTATTGTGGTTCTTGAGCTCCAGGTAGCATTCCAGGTCTCTTAGGACTGGCGGGTCAACACTAGGATGAGCAATGTATTAGAAGGACGGCCGGTGTGTTTGGGCCTTTATGAGCAATGCAGCTTTGGAAGAGCTAGATGCCGAGTCACAGGCTGTGAAGGGCTTCTTTGCTTAAACCTCTTCATTTTTGCAAGTTGAAAGAACTCATGTATCTCCCTTCTTAAGCACCTTGTGGGTACAAAGTAGAGAAAGAATCAGCAAGGTCAATGCTCTGCTGGCCCCTTTGAAGATAAGTCTTGAAGGGAAACTTCATTTTCCTCTTTGGCACTTAGAGAGTTGGGGGCTCAATTCTCCCTGAGAAACACTGTGTAGTTGCACGAGGTCTCTTCATAGCACAATTGCCTTTGTGACCACACGTGAGTTTCTAGGAAAGAAACTCGGAGCTTGCCATTCTTTGCTGGTGCTCGTCCTTTGGTAATCTTCAGTGAATTGGTGACCCCGTTTGAGCACTAGCCTCAAGCTAACGTTCCTCTTCTATCATGCCACTTGTTGCCATGCAGCACAATCTCTGTAGCCTTATTCAGTGTGGTTCTGGAGCTCTAGGAAGCATTCCAGGTCTCTTAGTACTGGCGGATCTGCTCGACCTTGAGAAACGATACAAGAAGGATGGCCTGTGTGTTTGGGGAGTTGTGAGCAGTGCACCGTTGGGAACACCTAGATGCCGAGACATGGGAGGTGAAGGGGTTTTTTGTGAAACCTGTAGAATGTGGCAACTTGAAACAACTCAAGTATCTCCCTTCGAAAGCACGTTGGAGGTACTAAATAGAGGAAGAAGCATGAGAGTCAGGGCTCTGCGGGCCATTTTGAATATAAGGCTGAAGGGAAACTTTATTTTCCTTATTGGCCTTTAGAGAGTTGTGGGCTCAGTTCTCCCTGAGAAACTCTTTACTTGCGCATGTTCTCTTCATAGCACAATTGGCTTAGTGATGACAAGTGAGTTGCTAGGAGAGAAACTTGGAGGTTGCCATTCCTTGGTAGCTGCTCATCCTTCCGTAATCTGTAGTGAACTGGCGACCCCATTGAACACTAGCCTCAAGCTAACTTTCCTCTGGTATCATGCCACTGTTTGGCATGCAGCAGAATCCATGTAGCTTTATTCAGTGTGGTTCTTTAGCTCTAGGAAGCCTTCCAGGTCTCAGTAATGGTGGGTCTGCACGAGGAGGAGAAACGTCCTAGAAGGACGGCCTGTGTGTTTGGGCATTTCTCAGCAATGTATCGTTGGGAACAGCTAGATGCCGAGCCAGGGGCAGTGAAGGGCTTATTTGCTTAAACCTGTAAATTGTGGCAAGTTGAAACAACGGAAGTATCTCCCTTCTAAAGCACCTTTAAGGTACAAAATAGAGAAAGAACGAGCAGGGTTAAGGCTCTGAGGACCCTGTTAAAATAAGGCTTGAAGGGAAACTTTATTTTCCTCTTTGGGATTTAGAGAGTTGTGGGCTCCATTCCCCCTAACTCCTTAGTTGCACATATTCTCTTCATAGCACAATTGCCTTTGTGATGACAAGTGAGTTTCTAGGAATGAAATATGGAGGTTGCCATTCTTTCGTAGCTGATCATCCTTTGGTACTCTGTAATGAACTGGCGAGCCCATTGAACACTAGCTTCAAGCTAAAGTTCCCCTTGGTTCATGCCGCGGGTTGCAGGCTTCAGAATCCATGTAGCGTTATTCAGTGTGGTTCTTGAGCTCTCGGAAGCATTCCAGGTCTCTTAGTACAGGCGGGTCTGTACTAGGACGAGAAAACTACAGGCAGGATGGCCTGTGTGTTTGGTGAGTTGTGAGCAGTGCACCACTGGGAACAGCTAGATGCCGAGTCATGGGAAGTGATTGGCTTCTTTTCTTACACTCCAAAAAGTAGTCAGTTGAAACAACTCAAGTATCTCCCTTCTAAAGCACCTTGGAAGTACAACGTAGAGAAAGAAACAGCAGAGACAAGGCTCTGTGGGCCCTTTTGTATATGAGGCTTGAAGGGAAACTTTATGTTCCTCATTGGGATTTAGAGAGTTTCGGGCTCAATTCTCCCTGAGAAACACTGTAGTTGCACATGTTCTCTTCATAGCAGAGTTGTCTTTGTGATGACAAGTGAGTTTCTAGGAAAGAAATATGGAGGTTGCCATTCTTTGGTAGCTGCTCATCCTTCCGTAATCTGTAGTGAATGGGCGACCCTAAAGAACACTAGCCTCAAGCTAACTTTCCTCTTGTATCATGCCGCAGGTTGCAGGCAGCAGACTCCATGTAGCGTTATTTATTGTGGTTCTTGAGCTCCAGGTAGCATTCCAGGTCTCTTAGGACTGGCGGGTCAACACTAGGATGAGCAATGTATTAGAAGGACGGCCGGTGTGTTTGGGCCTTTATGAGCAATGCAGCTTTGGAAGAGCTAGATGCCGAGTCACAGGCTGTGAAGGGCTTCTTTGCTTAAACCTCTTCATTTTTGCAAGTTGAAAGAACTCATGTATCTCCCTTCTTAAGCACCTTGTGGGTACAAAGTAGAGAAAGAATCAGCAAGGTCAATGCTCTGCTGGCCCCTTTGAAGATAAGTCTTGAAGGGAAACTTCATTTTCCTCTTTGGCATTTAGAGAGTTGGGGGCTCAATTCTCCCTGAGAAACACTGTGTAGTTGCACGAGGTCTCTTCATAGCACAATTGCCTTTGTGACCACACGTGAGTTTCTAGGAAAGAAACTCGGAGCTTGCCATTCTTTGCTGGTGCTCGTCCTTTGGTAATCTTCAGTGAATTGGTGACCCCGTTTGAGCACTAGCCTCAAGCTAACGTTCCTCTTCTATCATGCCACTTGTTGCCATGCAGCACAATCTCTGTAGCCTTATTCAGTGTGGTTCTGGAGCTCTCGGAAGCATTCCAGGTCTCTTAGTACAGGCGGGTCTGTACTAGGACGAGAAAACTACAGGCAGGATGGCCTGTGTGTTTGGTGAGTTGTGAGCAGTGCACCACTGGGAACAGCTAGATGCCGAGTCATGGGAAGTGATTGGCTTCTTTTCTTACACTCCAAAATGTAGTCAGTTGAAACAACTCAAGTATCTCCCTTCTAAAGCACCTTGGAAGTACAACGTAGAGAAAGAAACAGCAGAGACAAGGCTCTGTGGGCCCTTTTGTATATGAGGCTTGAAGGGAAACTTTATGTTCCTCATTGGGATTTAGAGAGTTTCGGGCTCAATTCTCCCTGAGAAACACTGTAGTTGCACATGTTCTCTTCATAGCAGAGTTGTCTTTGTGATGACAAGTGAGTTTCTAGGAAAGAAATATGGAGGTTGCCATTCTTTGGTAGCTGCTCATCCTTCCATAATCTGTAGTGAATGGGCGACCCTAAAGAACACTAGCCTCAAGCTAACTTTCCTCTTGTATCATGCCGCAGGTTGCAGGCAGCAGACTCCATGTAGCGTTATTTATTGTGGTTCTTGAGCTCCAGGTAGCATTCCAGGTCTCTTAGGACTGGCGGGTCAACACTAGGATGAGCAATGTATTAGAAGGACGGCCGGTGTGTTTGGGCCTTTATGAGCAATGCAGCTTTGGAAGAGCTAGATGCCGAGTCACAGGCTGTGAAGGGCTTCTTTGCTTAAACCTCTTCATTTTTGCAAGTTGAAAGAACTCATGTATCTCCCTTCTTAAGCACCTTGTGGGTACAAAGTAGAGAAAGAATCAGCAAGGTCAATGCTCTGCTGGCCCCTTTGAAGATAAGTCTTGAAGGGAAACTTCATTTTCCTCTTTGGCATTTAGAGAGTTGGGGGCTCAATTCTCCCTGAGAAACACTGTGTAGTTGCACGAGGTCTCTTCATAGCACAATTGCCTTTGTGACCACACGTGAGTTTCTAGGAAAGAAACTCGGAGCTTGCCATTCTTTGCTGGTGCTCGTCCTTTGGTAATCTTCAGTGAATTGGTGACCCCGTTTGAGCACTAGCCTCAAGCTAACGTTCCTCTTCTATCATGCCACTTGTTGCCATGCAGCACAATCTCTGTAGCCTTATTCAGTGTGGTTCTGGAGCTCTAGGAAGCATTCCAGGTCTCTTAGTACTGGCGGGTCTGTACTAGGACGAGAAAACTACAGGCAGGATGGCCTGTGTGTTTGGTGAGTTGTGAGCAGTGCACCACTGGGAACAGCTAGATGCCGAGTCATGGGAAGTGATTGGCTTCTTTTCTTACACTCCAAAAAGTAGTCAGTTGAAACAACTCAAGTATCTCCCTTCTAAAGCACCTTGGAAGTACAACGTAGAGAAAGAAACAGCAGAGACAAGGCTCTGTGGGCCCTTTTGTATATGAGGCTTGAAGGGAAACTTTATGTTCCTCATTGGGATTTAGAGAGTTTCGGGCTCAATTCTCCCTGAGAAACACTGTAGTTGCACATGTTCTCTTCATAGCAGAGTTGTCTTTGTGATGACAAGTGAGTTTCTAGGAAAGAAATATGGAGGTTGCCATTCTTTGGTAGCTGCTCATCCTTCCGTAATCTGTAGTGAATGGGCGACCCTAAAGAACACTAGCCTCAAGCTAACTTTCCTCTTGTATCATGCCGCAGGTTGCAGGCAGCAGACTCCATGTAGCGTTATTTATTGTGGTTCTTGAGCTCCAGGTAGCATTCCAGGTCTCTTAGGACTGGCGGGTCAACACTAGGATGAGCAATGTATTAGAAGGACGGCCGGTGTGTTTGGGCCTTTATGAGCAATGCAGCTTTGGAAGAGCTAGATGCCGAGTCACAGGCTGTGAAGGGCTTCTTTGCTTAAACCTCTTCATTTTTGCAAGTTGAAAGAACTCATGTATCTCCCTTCTTAAGCACCTTGTGGGTACAAAGTAGAGAAAGAATCAGCAAGGTCAATGCTCTGCTGGCCCCTTTGAAGATAAGTCTTGAAGGGAAACTTCATTTTCCTCTTTGGCATTTAGAGAGTTGGGGGCTCAATTCTCCCTGAGAAACACTGTGTAGTTGCACGAGGTCTCTTCATAGCACAATTGCCTTTGTGACCACACGTGAGTTTCTAGGAAAGAAACTCGGAGCTTGCCATTCTTTGCTGGTGCTCGTCCTTTGGTAATCTTCAGTGAATTGGTGACCCCGTTTGAGCACTAGCCTCAAGCTAACGTTCCTCTTCTATCATGCCACTTGTTGCCATGCAGCACAATCTCTGTAGCCTTATTCAGTGTGGTTCTGGAGCTCTAGGAAGCATTCCAGGTCTCTTAGTACTGGCGGATCTGCTCGACCTTGAGAAACGTACAAGAAGGATGGCCTGTGTGTTTGGGGAGTTGTGAGCAGTGCACCGTTGGGAACACCTAGATGCCGAGACATGGGAGGTGAAGGGGTTTTTTGTGAAACCTGTAGAATGTGGCAACTTGAAACAACTCAAGTATCTCCCTTCGAAAGCACGTTGGAGGTACTAAATAGAGGAAGAAGCATGAGAGTCAGGGCTCTGCGGGCCATTTTGAATATAAGGCTGAAGGGAAACTTTATTTTCCTTATTGGCCTTTAGAGAGTTGTGGGCTCAGTTCTCCCTGAGAAACTCTTTACTTGCGCATGTTCTCTTCATAGCACAATTGGCTTAGTGATGACAAGTGAGTTGCTAGGAGAGAAACTTGGAGGTTGCCATTCCTTGGTAGCTGCTCATCCTTCAGTAATCTGTAGTGAACTGGCGACCCCATTGAACACTAGCCTCAAGCTAACTTTCCTCTTGTATCATGCCACTGTTTGGCATGCAGCAGAATCCATGTAGCTTTATTCAGTGTGGTTCTTTAGCTCTAGGAAGCCTTCCAGGTCTCAGTAATGGTGGGTCTGCACGAGGAGGAGAAACGTCCTAGAAGGACGGCCTGTGTGTTTGGGCATTTCTCAGCAATGTATCGTTGGGAACAGCTAGATGCCGAGCCAGGGGCAGTGAAGGGCTTATTTGCTTAAACCTGTAAATTGTGGCAAGTTGAAACAACGGAAGTATCTCCCTTCTAAAGCACCTTTAAGGTACAAAATAGAGAAAGAACGAGCAGGGTTAAGGCTCTGAGGACCCTGTTAAAATAAGGCTTGAAGGGAAACTTTATTTTCCTCTTTGGGATTTAGAGAGTTGTGGGCTCCATTCCCCCTAACTCTTTAGTTGCACATATTCTCTTCATAGCACAATTGCCTTTGTGATGACAAGTGAGTTTCTAGGAATGAAATATGGAGGTTGCCATTCTTTCGTAGCTGATCATCCTTTGGTACTCTGTAATGAACTGGCGAGCCCATTGAACACTAGCTTCAAGCTAAAGTTCCCCTTGGTTCATGCCGCGGGTTGCAGGCTTCAGAATCCATGTAGCGTTATTCAGTGTGGTTCTTGAGCTCTCGGAAGCATTCCAGGTCTCTTAGTACAGGCGGGTCTGTACTAGTACGAGAAAACTACAGGCAGGATGGCCTGTGTGTTTGGTGAGTTGTGAGCAGTGCACCACTGGGAACAGCTAGATGCCGAGTCATGGGAAGTGATTGGCTTCTTTTCTTACACTCCAAAAAGTAGTCAGTTGAAACAACTCAAGTATCTCCCTTCTAAAGCACCTTGGAAGTACAACGTAGAGAAAGAAACAGCAGAGACAAGGCTCTGTGGGCCCTTTTGTATATGAGGCTTGAAGGGAAACTTTATGTTCCTCATTGGGATTTAGAGAGTTTCGGGCTCAATTCTCCCTGAGAAACACTGTAGTTGCACATGTTCTCTTCATAGCAGAGTTGTCTTTGTGATGACAAGTGAGTTTCTAGGAAAGAAATATGGAGGTTGCCATTCTTGGGTAGCTGCTCATCCTTCCGTAATCTGTAGTGAATGGGCGACCCTAAAGAACACTAGCCTCAAGCTAACTTTCCTCTTGTATCATGCCGCAGGTTGCAGGCAGCAGACTCCATGTAGCGTTATTTATTGTGGTTCTTGAGCTCCAGGTAGCATTCCAGGTCTCTTAGGACTGGCGGGTCAACACTAGGATGAGCAATGTATTAGAAGGACGGCCGGTGTGTTTGGGCCTTTATGAGCAATGCAGCTTTGGAAGAGCTAGATGCCGAGTCACAGGCTGTGAAGGGCTTCTTTGCTTAAACCTCTTCATTTTTGCAAGTTGAAAGAACTCATGTATCTCCCTTCTTAAGCACCTTGTGGGTACAAAGTAGAGAAAGAATCAGCAAGGTCAATGCTCTGCTGGCCCCTTTGAAGATAAGTCTTGAAGGGAAACTTCATTTTCCTCTTTGGCATTTAGAGAGTTGGGGGCTCAATTCTCCCTGAGAAACACTGTGTAGTTGCACGAGGTCTCTTCATAGCACAATTGCCTTTGTGACCACACGTGAGTTTCTAGGAAAGAAACTCGGAGCTTGCCATTCTTTGCTGGTGCTCGTCCTTTGGTAATCTTCAGTGAATTGGTGACCCCGTTTGAGCACTAGCCTCAAGCTAACGTTCCTCTTCTATCATGCCACTTGTTGCCATGCAGCACAATCTCTGTAGCCTTATTCAGTGTGGTTCTGGAGCTCTAGGAAGCATTCCAGGTCTCTTAGTACTGGCGGATCTGCTCGACCTTGAGAAACGTACAAGAAGGATGGCCTGTGTGTTTGGGGAGTTGTGAGCAGTGCACCGTTGGGAACACCTAGATGCCGAGACATGGGAGGTGAAGGGGTTTTTTGTGAAACCTGTAGAATGTGGCAACTTGAAACAACTCAAGTATCTCCCTTCGAAAGCACGTTGGAGGTACTAAATAGAGGAAGAAGCATGAGAGTCAGGGCTCTGCGGGCCATTTTGAATATAAGGCTGAAGGGAAACTTTATTTTCCTTATTGGCCTTTAGAGAGTTGTGGGCTCAGTTCTCCCTGAGAAACTCTTTACTTGCGCATGTTCTCTTCATAGCACAATTGGCTTAGTGATGACAAGTGAGTTGCTAGGAGAGAAACTTGGAGGTTGCCATTCCTTGGTAGCTGCTCATCCTTCAGTAATCTGTAGTGAACTGGCGACCCCATTGAACACTAGCCTCAAGCTAACTTTCCTCTGGTATCATGCCACTGTTTGGCATGCAGCAGAATCCATGTAGCTTTATTCAGTGTGGTTCTTTAGCTCTAGGAAGCCTTCCAGGTCTCAGTAATGGTGGGTCTGCACGAGGAGGAGAAACGTCCTAGAAGGACGGCCTGTGTGTTTGGGCATTTCTCAGCAATGTATCGTTGGGAACAGCTAGATGCCGAGCCAGGGGCAGTGAAGGGCTTATTTGCTTAAACCTGTAAATTGTGGCAAGTTGAAACAACGGAAGTATCTCCCTTCTAAAGCACCTTTAAGGTACAAAATAGAGAAAGAACGAGCAGGGTTAAGGCTCTGAGGACCCTGTTAAAATAAGGCTTGAAGGGAAACTTTATTTTCCTCTTTGGGATTTAGAGAGTTGTGGGCTCCATTCCCCCTAACTCTTTAGTTGCACATATTCTCTTCGTAGCACAATTGCCTTTGTGATGACAAGTGAGTTTCTAGGAATGAAATATGGAGGTTGCCATTCTTTCGTAGCTGATCATCCTTTGGTACTCTGTAATGAACTGGCGAGCCCATTGAACACTAGCTTCAAGCTAAAGTTCCCCTTGGTTCATGCCGCGGGTTGCAGGCTTCAGAATCCATGTAGCGTTATTCAGTGTGGTTCTTGAGCTCTCGGAAGCATTCCAGGTCTCTTAGTACAGGCGGGTCTGTACTAGGACGAGAAAACTACAGGCAGGATGGCCTGTGTGTTTGGTGAGTTGTGAGCAGTGCACCACTGGGAACAGCTAGATGCCGAGTCATGGGAAGTGATTGGCTTCTTTTCTTACACTCCAAAAAGTAGTCAGTTGAAACAACTCAAGTATCTCCCTTCTAAAGCACCTTGGAAGTACAACGTAGAGAAAGAAACAGCAGAGACAAGGCTCTGTGGGCCCTTTTGTATATGAGGCTTGAAGGGAAACTTTATGTTCCTCATTGGGATTTAGAGAGTTTCGGGCTCAATTCTCCCTGAGAAACACTGTAGTTGCACATGTTCTCTTCATAGCAGAGTTGTCTTTGTGATGACAAGTGAGTTTCTAGGAAAGAAATATGGAGGTTGCCATTCTTGGGTAGCTGCTCATCCTTCCGTAATCTGTAGTGAATGGGCGACCCTAAAGAACACTAGCCTCAAGCTAACTTTCCTCTTGTATCATGCCGCAGGTTGCAGGCAGCAGACTCCATGTAGCGTTATTTATTGTGGTTCTTGAGCTCCAGGTAGCATTCCAGGTCTCTTAGGACTGGCGGGTCAACACTAGGATGAGCAATGTATTAGAAGGACGGCCGGTGTGTTTGGGCCTTTATGAGCAATGCAGCTTTGGAAGAGCTAGATGCCGAGTCACAGGCTGTGAAGGGCTTCTTTGCTTAAACCTCTTCATTTTTGCAAGTTGAAAGAACTCATGTATCTCCCTTCTTAAGCACCTTGTGGGTACAAAGTAGAGAAAGAATCAGCAAGGTCAATGCTCTGCTGGCCCCTTTGAAGATAAGTCTTGAAGGGAAACTTCATTTTCCTCTTTGGCATTTAGAGAGTTGGGGGCTCAATTCTCCCTGAGAAACACTGTGTAGTTGCACGAGGTCTCTTCATAGCACAATTGCCTTTGTGACCACACATGAGTTTCTAGGAAAGAAACTCGGAGCTTGCCATTCTTTGCTGGTGCTCGTCCTTTGGTAATCTTCAGTGAATTGGTGACCCCGTTTGAGCACTAGCCTCAAGCTAACGTTCCTCTTCTATCATGCCACTTGTTGCCATGCAGCACAATCTCTGTAGCCTTATTCAGTGTGGTTCTGGAGCTCTAGGAAGCATTCCAGGTCTCTTAGTACAGGCGGGTCTGTACTAGGACGAGAAAACTACAGGCAGGATGGCCTGTGTGTTTGGTGAGTTGTGAGCAGTGCACCACTGGGAACAGCTAGATGCCGAGTCATGGGAAGTGATTGGCTTCTTTTCTTACACTCCAAAAAGTAGTCAGTTGAAACAACTCAAGTATCTCCCTTCTAAAGCACCTTGGAAGTACAACGTAGAGAAAGAAACAGCAGAGACAAGGCTCTGTGGGCCCTTTTGTATATGAGGCTTGAAGGGAAACTTTATGTTCCTCATTGGGATTTAGAGAGTTTCGGGCTCAATTCTCCCTGAGAAACACTGTAGTTGCACATGTTCTCTTCATAGCAGAGTTGTCTTTGTGATGACAAGTGAGTTTCTAGGAAAGAAATATGGAGGTTGCCATTCTTTGGTAGCTGCTCATCCTTCCGTAATCTGTAGTGAATGGGCGACCCTAAAGAACACTAGCCTCAAGCTAACTTTCCTCTTGTATCATGCCGCAGGTTGCAGGCAGCAGACTCCATGTAGCGTTATTTATTGTGGTTCTTGAGCTCCAGGTAGCATTCCAGGTCTCTTAGGACTGGCGGGTCAACACTAGGATGAGCAATGTATTAGAAGGACGGCCGGTGTGTTTGGGCCTTTATGAGCAATGCAGCTTTGGAAGAGCTAGATGCCGAGTCACAGGCTGTGAAGGGCTTCTTTGCTTAAACCTCTTCATTTTTGCAAGTTGAAAGAACTCATGTATCTCCCTTCTTAAGCACCTTGTGGGTACAAAGTAGAGAAAGAATCAGCAAGGTCAATGCTCTGCTGGCCCCTTTGAAGATAAGTCTTGAAGGGAAACTTCATTTTCCTCTTTGGCATTTAGAGAGTTGGGGGCTCAATTCTCCCTGAGAAACACTGTGTAGTTGCACGAGGTCTCTTCATAGCACAATTGCCTTTGTGACCACACGTGAGTTTCTAGGAAAGAAACTCGGAGCTTGCCATTCTTTGCTGGTGCTCGTCCTTTGGTAATCTTCAGTGAATTGGTGACCCCGTTTGAGCACTAGCCTCAAGCTAACGTTCCTCTTCTATCATGCCACTTGTTGCCATGCAGCACAATCTCTGTAGCCTTATTCAGTGTGGTTCTGGAGCTCTAGGAAGCATTCCAGGTCTCTTAGTACTGGCGGATCTGCTCGACCTTGAGAAACGTACAAGAAGGATGGCCTGTGTGTTTGGGGAGTTGTGAGCAGTGCACCGTTGGGAACACCTAGATGCCGAGACATGGGAGGTGAAGGGGTTTTTTGTGAAACCTGTAGAATGTGGCAACTTGAAACAACTCAAGTATCTCCCTTCGAAAGCACGTTGGAGGTACTAAATAGAGGAAGAAGCATGAGAGTCAGGGCTCTGCGGGCCATTTTGAATATAAGGCTGAAGGGAAACTTTATTTTCCTTATTGGCCTTTAGAGAGTTGTGGGCTCAGTTCTCCCTGAGAAACTCTTTACTTGCGCATGTTCTCTTCATAGCACAATTGGCTTAGTGATGACAAGTGAGTTGCTAGGAGAGAAACTTGGAGGTTGCCATTCCTTGGTAGCTGCTCATCCTTCAGTAATCTGTAGTGAACTGGCGACCCCATTGAACACTAGCCTCAAGCTAACTTTCCTCTGGTATCATGCCACTGTTTGGCATGCAGCAGAATCCATGTAGCTTTATTCAGTGTGGTTCTTTAGCTCTAGGAAGCCTTCCAGGTCTCAGTAATGGTGGGTCTGCACGAGGAGGAGAAACGTCCTAGAAGGACGGCCTGTGTGTTTGGGCATTTCTCAGCAATGTATCGTTGGGAACAGCTAGATGCCGAGCCAGGGGCAGTGAAGGGCTTATTTGCTTAAACCTGTAAATTGTGGCAAGTTGAAACAACGGAAGTATCTCCCTTCTAAAGCACCTTTAAGGTACAAAATAGAGAAAGAACGAGCAGGGTTAAGGCTCTGAGGACCCTGTTAAAATAAGGCTTGAAGGGAAACTTTATTTTCCTCTTTGGGATTTAGAGAGTTGTGGGCTCCATTCCCCCTAACTCTTTAGTTGCACATATTCTCTTCATAGCACAATTGCCTTTGTGATGACAAGTGAGTTTCTAGGAATGAAATATGGAGGTTGCCATTCTTTCGTAGCTGATCATCCTTTGGTACTCTGTAATGAACTGGCGAGCCCATTGAACACTAGCTTCAAGCTAAAGTTCCCCTTGGTTCATGCCGCGGGTTGCAGGCTTCAGAATCCATGTAGCGTTATTCAGTGTGGTTCTTGAGCTCTCGGAAGCATTCCAGGTCTCTTAGTACAGGCGGGTCTGTACTAGGACGAGAAAACTACAGGCAGGATGGCCTGTGTGTTTGGTGAGTTGTGAGCAGTGCACCACTGGGAACAGCTAGATGCCGAGTCATGGGAAGTGATTGGCTTCTTTTCTTACACTCCAAAAAGTAGTCAGTTGAAACAACTCAAGTATCTCCCTTCTAAAGCACCTTGGAAGTACAACGTAGAGAAAGAAACAGCAGAGACAAGGCTCTGTGGGCCCTTTTGTATATGAGGCTTGAAGGGAAACTTTATGTTCCTCATTGGGATTTAGAGAGTTTCGGGCTCAATTCTCCCTGAGAAACACTGTAGTTGCACATGTTCTCTTCATAGCAGAGTTGTCTTTGTGATGACAAGTGAGTTTCTAGGAAAGAAATATGGAGGTTGCCATTCTTGGGTAGCTGCTCATCCTTCCGTAATCTGTAGTGAATGGGCGACCCTAAAGAACACTAGCCTCAAGCTAACTTTCCTCTTGTATCATGCCGCAGGTTGCAGGCAGCAGACTCCATGTAGCGTTATTTATTGTGGTTCTTGAGCTCCAGGTAGCATTCCAGGTCTCTTAGGACTGGCGGGTCAACACTAGGATGAGCAATGTATTAGAAGGACGGCCGGTGTGTTTGGGCCTTTATGAGCAATGCAGCTTTGGAAGAGCTAGATGCCGAGTCACAGGCTGTGAAGGGCTTCTTTGCTTAAACCTCTTCATTTTTGCAAGTTGAAAGAACTCATGTATCTCCCTTCTTAAGCACCTTGTGGGTACAAAGTAGAGAAAGAATCAGCAAGGTCAATGCTCTGCTGGCCCCTTTGAAGATAAGTCTTGAAGGGAAACTTCATTTTCCTCTTTGGCATTTAGAGAGTTGGGGGCTCAATTCTCCCTGAGAAACACTGTGTAGTTGCACGAGGTCTCTTCATAGCACAATTGCCTTTGTGACCACACGTGAGTTTCTAGGAAAGAAACTCGGAGCTTGCCATTCTTTGCTGGTGCTCGTCCTTTGGTAATCTTCAGTGAATTGGTGACCCCGTTTGAGCACTAGCCTCAAGCTAACGTTCCTCTTCTATCATGCCACTTGTTGCCATGCAGCACAATCTCTGTAGCCTTATTCAGTGTGGTTCTGGAGCTCTAGGAAGCATTCCAGGTCTCTTAGTACTGGCGGATCTGCTCGACCTTGAGAAACGTACAAGAAGGATGGCCTGTGTGTTTGGGGAGTTGTGAGCAGTGCACCGTTGGGAACACCTAGATGCCGAGACATGGGAGGTGAAGGGGTTTTTTGTGAAACCTGTAGAATGTGGCAACTTGAAACAACTCAAGTATCTCCCTTCGAAAGCACGTTGGAGGTACTAAATAGAGGAAGAAGCATGAGAGTCAGGGCTCTGCGGGCCATTTTGAATATAAGGCTGAAGGGAAACTTTATTTTCCTTATTGGCCTTTAGAGAGTTGTGGGCTCAGTTCTCCCTGAGAAACTCTTTACTTGCGCATGTTCTCTTCATAGCACAATTGGCTTAGTGATGACAAGTGAGTTGCTAGGAGAGAAACTTGGAGGTTGCCATTCCTTGGTAGCTGCTCATCCTTCAGTAATCTGTAGTGAACTGGCGACCCCATTGAACACTAGCCTCAAGCTAACTTTCCTCTTGTATCATGCCACTGTTTGGCATGCAGCAGAATCCATGTAGCTTTATTCAGTGTGGTTCTTTAGCTCTAGGAAGCCTTCCAGGTCTCAGTAATGGTGGGTCTGCACGAGGAGGAGAAACGTCCTAGAAGGACGGCCTGTGTGTTTGGGCATTTCTCAGCAATGTATCGTTGGGAACAGCTAGATGCCGAGCCAGGGGCAGTGAAGGGCTTATTTGCTTAAACCTGTAAATTGTGGCAAGTTGAAACAACGGAAGTATCTCCCTTCTAAAGCACCTTTAAGGTACAAAATAGAGAAAGAACGAGCAGGGTTAAGGCTCTGAGGACCCTGTTAAAATAAGGCTTGAAGGGAAACTTTATTTTCCTCTTTGGGATTTAGAGAGTTGTGGGCTCCATTCCCCCTAACTCTTTAGTTGCACATATTCTCTTCGTAGCACAATTGCCTTTGTGATGACAAGTGAGTTTCTAGGAATGAAATATGGAGGTTGCCATTCTTTCGTAGCTGATCATCCTTTGGTACTCTGTAATGAACTGGCGAGCCCATTGAACACTAGCTTCAAGCTAAAGTTCCCCTTGGTTCATGCCGCGGGTTGCAGGCTTCAGAATCCATGTAGCGTTATTCAGTGTGGTTCTTGAGCTCTCGGAAGCATTCCAGGTCTCTTAGTACAGGCGGGTCTGTACTAGGACGAGAAAACTACAGGCAGGATGGCCTGTGTGTTTGGTGAGTTGTGAGCAGTGCACCACTGGGAACAGCTAGATGCCGAGTCATGGGAAGTGATTGGCTTCTTTTCTTACACTCCAAAAAGTAGTCAGTTGAAACAACTCAAGTATCTCCCTTCTAAAGCACCTTGGAAGTACAACGTAGAGAAAGAAACAGCAGAGACAAGGCTCTGTGGGCCCTTTTGTATATGAGGCTTGAAGGGAAACTTTATGTTCCTCATTGGGATTTAGAGAGTTTCGGGCTCAATTCTCCCTGAGAAACACTGTAGTTGCACATGTTCTCTTCATAGCAGAGTTGTCTTTGTGATGACAAGTGAGTTTCTAGGAAAGAAATATGGAGGTTGCCATTCTTGGGTAGCTGCTCATCCTTCCGTAATCTGTAGTGAATGGGCGACCCTAAAGAACACTAGCCTCAAGCTAACTTTCCTCTTGTATCATGCCGCAGGTTGCAGGCAGCAGACTCCATGTAGCGTTATTTATTGTGGTTCTTGAGCTCCAGGTAGCATTCCAGGTCTCTTAGGACTGGCGGGTCAACACTAGGATGAGCAATGTATTAGAAGGACGGCCGGTGTGTTTGGGCCTTTATGAGCAATGCAGCTTTGGAAGAGCTAGATGCCGAGTCACAGGCTGTGAAGGGCTTCTTTGCTTAAACCTCTTCATTTTTGCAAGTTGAAAGAACTCATGTATCTCCCTTCTTAAGCACCTTGTGGGTACAAAGTAGAGAAAGAATCAGCAAGGTCAATGCTCTGCTGGCCCCTTTGAAGATAAGTCTTGAAGGGAAACTTCATTTTCCTCTTTGGCATTTAGAGAGTTGGGGGCTCAATTCTCCCTGAGAAACACTGTGTAGTTGCACGAGGTCTCTTCATAGCACAATTGCCTTTGTGACCACACATGAGTTTCTAGGAAAGAAACTCGGAGCTTGCCATTCTTTGCTGGTGCTCGTCCTTTGGTAATCTTCAGTGAATTGGTGACCCCGTTTGAGCACTAGCCTCAAGCTAACGTTCCTCTTCTATCATGCCACTTGTTGCCATGCAGCACAATCTCTGTAGCCTTATTCAGTGTGGTTCTGGAGCTCTAGGAAGCATTCCAGGTCTCTTAGTACAGGCGGGTCTGTACTAGGACGAGAAAACTACAGGCAGGATGGCCTGTGTGTTTGGTGAGTTGTGAGCAGTGCACCACTGGGAACAGCTAGATGCCGAGTCATGGGAAGTGATTGGCTTCTTTTCTTACACTCCAAAAAGTAGTCAGTTGAAACAACTCAAGTATCTCCCTTCTAAAGCACCTTGGAAGTACAACGTAGAGAAAGAAACAGCAGAGACAAGGCTCTGTGGGCCCTTTTGTATATGAGGCTTGAAGGGAAACTTTATGTTCCTCATTGGGATTTAGAGAGTTTCGGGCTCAATTCTCCCTGAGAAACACTGTAGTTGCACATGTTCTCTTCATAGCAGAGTTGTCTTTGTGATGACAAGTGAGTTTCTAGGAAAGAAATATGGAGGTTGCCATTCTTTGGTAGCTGCTCATCCTTCCGTAATCTGTAGTGAATGGGCGACCCTAAAGAACACTAGCCTCAAGCTAACTTTCCTCTTGTATCATGCCGCAGGTTGCAGGCAGCAGACTCCATGTAGCGTTATTTATTGTGGTTCTTGAGCTCCAGGTAGCATTCCAGGTCTCTTAGGACTGGCGGGTCAACACTAGGATGAGCAATGTATTAGAAGGACGGCCGGTGTGTTTGGGCCTTTATGAGCAATGCAGCTTTGGAAGAGCTAGATGCCGAGTCACAGGCTGTGAAGGGCTTCTTTGCTTAAACCTCTTCATTTTTGCAAGTTGAAAGAACTCATGTATCTCCCTTCTTAAGCACCTTGTGGGTACAAAGTAGAGAAAGAATCAGCAAGGTCAATGCTCTGCTGGCCCCTTTGAAGATAAGTCTTGAAGGGAAACTTCATTTTCCTCTTTGGCATTTAGAGAGTTGGGGGCTCAATTCTCCCTGAGAAACACT
Source organism: Balaenoptera physalus (assembly GCF_965194825.1). Taxonomy (NCBI): domain Eukaryota; kingdom Metazoa; phylum Chordata; class Mammalia; order Artiodactyla; family Balaenopteridae; genus Balaenoptera; species Balaenoptera physalus. Next base: position 50,469 of record NW_028124743.1, on the reverse strand, counting down.
GTGTAGTTGCACGAGGTCTCTTCATAGCACAATTGCCTTTGTGACCACACGTGAGTTTCTAGGAAAGAAACTCGGAGCTTGCCATTCTTTGCTGGTGCTCGTCCTTTGGTAATCTTCAGTGAATTGGTGACCCCGTTTGAGCACTAGCCTCAAGCTAACGTTCCTCTTCTATCATGCCACTTGTTGCCATGCAGCACAATCTCTGTAGCCTTATTCAGTGTGGTTCTGGAGCTCTAGGAAGCATTCCAGGTCTCTTAGTACTGGCGGATCTGCTCGACCTTGAGAAACGTACAAGAAGGATGGCCTGTGTGTTTGGGGAGTTGTGAGCAGTGCACCGTTGGGAACACCTAGATGCCGAGACATGGGAGGTGAAGGGGTTTTTTGTGAAACCTGTAGAATGTGGCAACTTGAAACAACTCAAGTATCTCCCTTCGAAAGCACGTTGGAGGTACTAAATAGAGGAAGAAGCATGAGAGTCAGGGCTCTGCGGGCCATTTTGAATATAAGGCTGAAGGGAAACTTTATTTTCCTTATTGGCCTTTAGAGAGTTGTGGGCTCAGTTCTCCCTGAGAAACTCTTTACTTGCGCATGTTCTCTTCATAGCACAATTGGCTTAGTGATGACAAGTGAGTTGCTAGGAGAGAAACTTGGAGGTTGCCATTCCTTGGTAGCTGCTCATCCTTCAGTAATCTGTAGTGAACTGGCGACCCCATTGAACACTAGCCTCAAGCTAACTTTCCTCTGGTATCATGCCACTGTTTGGCATGCAGCAGAATCCATGTAGCTTTATTCAGTGTGGTTCTTTAGCTCTAGGAAGCCTTCCAGGTCTCAGTAATGGTGGGTCTGCACGAGGAGGAGAAACGTCCTAGAAGGACGGCCTGTGTGTTTGGGCATTTCTCAGCAATGTATCGTTGGGAACAGCTAGATGCCGAGCCAGGGGCAGTGAAGGGCTTATTTGCTTAAACCTGTAAATTGTGGCAAGTTGAAACAACGGAAGTATCTCCCTTCTAAAGCACCTTTAAGGTACAAAATAGAGAAAGAACGAGCAGGGTTAAGGCTCTGAGGACCCTGTTAAAATAAGGCTTGAAGGGAAACTTTATTTTCCTCTTTGGGATTTAGAGAGTTGTGGGCTCCATTCCCCCTAACTCTTTAGTTGCACATATTCTCTTCATAGCACAATTGCCTTTGTGATGACAAGTGAGTTTCTAGGAATGAAATATGGAGGTTGCCATTCTTTCGTAGCTGATCATCCTTTGGTACTCTGTAATGAACTGGCGAGCCCATTGAACACTAGCTTCAAGCTAAAGTTCCCCTTGGTTCATGCCGCGGGTTGCAGGCTTCAGAATCCATGTAGCGTTATTCAGTGTGGTTCTTGAGCTCTCGGAAGCATTCCAGGTCTCTTAGTACAGGCGGGTCTGTACTAGGACGAGAAAACTACAGGCAGGATGGCCTGTGTGTTTGGTGAGTTGTGAGCAGTGCACCACTGGGAACAGCTAGATGCCGAGTCATGGGAAGTGATTGGCTTCTTTTCTTACACTCCAAAAAGTAGTCAGTTGAAACAACTCAAGTATCTCCCTTCTAAAGCACCTTGGAAGTACAACGTAGAGAAAGAAACAGCAGAGACAAGGCTCTGTGGGCCCTTTTGTATATGAGGCTTGAAGGGAAACTTTATGTTCCTCATTGGGATTTAGAGAGTTTCGGGCTCAATTCTCCCTGAGAAACACTGTAGTTGCACATGTTCTCTTCATAGCAGAGTTGTCTTTGTGATGACAAGTGAGTTTCTAGGAAAGAAATATGGAGGTTGCCATTCTTGGGTAGCTGCTCATCCTTCCGTAATCTGTAGTGAATGGGCGACCCTAAAGAACACTAGCCTCAAGCTAACTTTCCTCTTGTATCATGCCGCAGGTTGCAGGCAGCAGACTCCATGTAGCGTTATTTATTGTGGTTCTTGAGCTCCAGGTAGCATTCCAGGTCTCTTAGGACTGGCGGGTCAACACTAGGATGAGCAATGTATTAGAAGGACGGCCGGTGTGTTTGGGCCTTTATGAGCAATGCAGCTTTGGAAGAGCTAGATGCCGAGTCACAGGCTGTGAAGGGCTTCTTTGCTTAAACCTCTTCATTTTTGCAAGTTGAAAGAACTCATGTATCTCCCTTCTTAAGCACCTTGTGGGTACAAAGTAGAGAAAGAATCAGCAAGGTCAATGCTCTGCTGGCCCCTTTGAAGATAAGTCTTGAAGGGAAACTTCATTTTCCTCTTTGGCATTTAGAGAGTTGGGGGCTCAATTCTCCCTGAGAAACACTGTGTAGTTGCACGAGGTCTCTTCATAGCACAATTGCCTTTGTGACCACACGTGAGTTTCTAGGAAAGAAACTCGGAGCTTGCCATTCTTTGCTGGTGCTCGTCCTTTGGTAATCTTCAGTGAATTGGTGACCCCGTTTGAGCACTAGCCTCAAGCTAACGTTCCTCTTCTATCATGCCACTTGTTGCCATGCAGCACAATCTCTGTAGCCTTATTCAGTGTGGTTCTGGAGCTCTAGGAAGCATTCCAGGTCTCTTAGTACTGGCGGATCTGCTCGACCTTGAGAAACGTACAAGAAGGATGGCCTGTGTGTTTGGGGAGTTGTGAGCAGTGCACCGTTGGGAACACCTAGATGCCGAGACATGGGAGGTGAAGGGGTTTTTTGTGAAACCTGTAGAATGTGGCAACTTGAAACAACTCAAGTATCTCCCTTCGAAAGCACGTTGGAGGTACTAAATAGAGGAAGAAGCATGAGAGTCAGGGCTCTGCGGGCCATTTTGAATATAAGGCTGAAGGGAAACTTTATTTTCCTTATTGGCCTTTAGAGAGTTGTGGGCTCAGTTCTCCCTGAGAAACTCTTTACTTGCGCATGTTCTCTTCATAGCACAATTGGCTTAGTGATGACAAGTGAGTTGCTAGGAGAGAAACTTGGAGGTTGCCATTCCTTGGTAGCTGCTCATCCTTCCGTAATCTGTAGTGAACTGGCGACCCCATTGAACACTAGCCTCAAGCTAACTTTCCTCTGGTATCATGCCACTGTTTGGCATGCAGCAGAATCCATGTAGCTTTATTCAGTGTGGTTCTTTAGCTCTAGGAAGCCTTCCAGGTCTCAGTAATGGTGGGTCTGCACGAGGAGGAGAAACGTCCTAGAAGGACGGCCTGTGTGTTTGGGCATTTCTCAGCAATGTATCGTTGGGAACAGCTAGATGCCGAGCCAGGGGCAGTGAAGGGCTTATTTGCTTAAACCTGTAAATTGTGGCAAGTTGAAACAACGGAAGTATCTCCCTTCTAAAGCACCTTTAAGGTACAAAATAGAGAAAGAACGAGCAGGGTTAAGGCTCTGAGGACCCTGTTAAAATAAGGCTTGAAGGGAAACTTTATTTTCCTCTTTGGGATTTAGAGAGTTGTGGGCTCCATTCCCCCTAACTCCTTAGTTGCACATATTCTCTTCATAGCACAATTGCCTTTGTGATGACAAGTGAGTTTCTAGGAATGAAATATGGAGGTTGCCATTCTTTCGTAGCTGATCATCCTTTGGTACTCTGTAATGAACTGGCGAGCCCATTGAACACTAGCTTCAAGCTAAAGTTCCCCTTGGTTCATGCCGCGGGTTGCAGGCTTCAGAATCCATGTAGCGTTATTCAGTGTGGTTCTTGAGCTCTCGGAAGCATTCCAGGTCTCTTAGTACAGGCGGGTCTGTACTAGGACGAGAAAACTACAGGCAGGATGGCCTGTGTGTTTGGTGAGTTGTGAGCAGTGCACCACTGGGAACAGCTAGATGCCGAGTCATGGGAAGTGATTGGCTTCTTTTCTTACACTCCAAAAAGTAGTCAGTTGAAACAACTCAAGTATCTCCCTTCTAAAGCACCTTGGAAGTACAACGTAGAGAAAGAAACAGCAGAGACAAGGCTCTGTGGGCCCTTTTGTATATGAGGCTTGAAGGGAAACTTTATGTTCCTCATTGGGATTTAGAGAGTTTCGGGCTCAATTCTCCCTGAGAAACACTGTAGTTGCACATGTTCTCTTCATAGCAGAGTTGTCTTTGTGATGACAAGTGAGTTTCTAGGAAAGAAATATGGAGGTTGCCATTCTTTGGTAGCTGCTCATCCTTCCGTAATCTGTAGTGAATGGGCGACCCTAAAGAACACTAGCCTCAAGCTAACTTTCCTCTTGTATCATGCCGCAGGTTGCAGGCAGCAGACTCCATGTAGCGTTATTTATTGTGGTTCTTGAGCTCCAGGTAGCATTCCAGGTCTCTTAGGACTGGCGGGTCAACACTAGGATGAGCAATGTATTAGAAGGACGGCCGGTGTGTTTGGGCCTTTATGAGCAATGCAGCTTTGGAAGAGCTAGATGCCGAGTCACAGGCTGTGAAGGGCTTCTTTGCTTAAACCTCTTCATTTTTGCAAGTTGAAAGAACTCATGTATCTCCCTTCTTAAGCACCTTGTGGGTACAAAGTAGAGAAAGAATCAGCAAGGTCAATGCTCTGCTGGCCCCTTTGAAGATAAGTCTTGAAGGGAAACTTCATTTTCCTCTTTGGCATTTAGAGAGTTGGGGGCTCAATTCTCCCTGAGAAACACTGTGTAGTTGCACGAGGTCTCTTCATAGCACAATTGCCTTTGTGACCACACGTGAGTTTCTAGGAAAGAAACTCGGAGCTTGCCATTCTTTGCTGGTGCTCGTCCTTTGGTAATCTTCAGTGAATTGGTGACCCCGTTTGAGCACTAGCCTCAAGCTAACGTTCCTCTTCTATCATGCCACTTGTTGCCATGCAGCACAATCTCTGTAGCCTTATTCAGTGTGGTTCTGGAGCTCTCGGAAGCATTCCAGGTCTCTTAGTACAGGCGGGTCTGTACTAGGACGAGAAAACTACAGGCAGGATGGCCTGTGTGTTTGGTGAGTTGTGAGCAGTGCACCACTGGGAACAGCTAGATGCCGAGTCATGGGAAGTGATTGGCTTCTTTTCTTACACTCCAAAATGTAGTCAGTTGAAACAACTCAAGTATCTCCCTTCTAAAGCACCTTGGAAGTACAACGTAGAGAAAGAAACAGCAGAGACAAGGCTCTGTGGGCCCTTTTGTATATGAGGCTTGAAGGGAAACTTTATGTTCCTCATTGGGATTTAGAGAGTTTCGGGCTCAATTCTCCCTGAGAAACACTGTAGTTGCACATGTTCTCTTCATAGCAGAGTTGTCTTTGTGATGACAAGTGAGTTTCTAGGAAAGAAATATGGAGGTTGCCATTCTTTGGTAGCTGCTCATCCTTCCATAATCTGTAGTGAATGGGCGACCCTAAAGAACACTAGCCTCAAGCTAACTTTCCTCTTGTATCATGCCGCAGGTTGCAGGCAGCAGACTCCATGTAGCGTTATTTATTGTGGTTCTTGAGCTCCAGGTAGCATTCCAGGTCTCTTAGGACTGGCGGGTCAACACTAGGATGAGCAATGTATTAGAAGGACGGCCGGTGTGTTTGGGCCTTTATGAGCAATGCAGCTTTGGAAGAGCTAGATGCCGAGTCACAGGCTGTGAAGGGCTTCTTTGCTTAAACCTCTTCATTTTTGCAAGTTGAAAGAACTCATGTATCTCCCTTCTTAAGCACCTTGTGGGTACAAAGTAGAGAAAGAATCAGCAAGGTCAATGCTCTGCTGGCCCCTTTGAAGATAAGTCTTGAAGGGAAACTTCATTTTCCTCTTTGGCATTTAGAGAGTTGGGGGCTCAATTCTCCCTGAGAAACACTGTGTAGTTGCACGAGGTCTCTTCATAGCACAATTGCCTTTGTGACCACACGTGAGTTTCTAGGAAAGAAACTCGGAGCTTGCCATTCTTTGCTGGTGCTCGTCCTTTGGTAATCTTCAGTGAATTGGTGACCCCGTTTGAGCACTAGCCTCAAGCTAACGTTCCTCTTCTATCATGCCACTTGTTGCCATGCAGCACAATCTCTGTAGCCTTATTCAGTGTGGTTCTGGAGCTCTCGGAAGCATTCCAGGTCTCTTAGTACTGGCGGGTCTGTACTAGGACGAGAAAACTACAGGCAGGATGGCCTGTGTGTTTGGTGAGTTGTGAGCAGTGCACCACTGGGAACAGCTAGATGCCGAGTCATGGGAAGTGATTGGCTTCTTTTCTTACACTCCAAAAAGTAGTCAGTTGAAACAACTCAAGTATCTCCCTTCTAAAGCACCTTGGAAGTACAACGTAGAGAAAGAAACAGCAGAGACAAGGCTCTGTGGGCCCTTTTGTATATGAGGCTTGAAGGGAAACTTTATGTTCCTCATTGGGATTTAGAGAGTTTCGGGCTCAATTCTCCCTGAGAAACACTGTAGTTGCACATGTTCTCTTCATAGCAGAGTTGTCTTTGTGATGACAAGTGAGTTTCTAGGAAAGAAATATGGAGGTTGCCATTCTTTGGTAGCTGCTCATCCTTCCGTAATCTGTAGTGAATGGGCGACCCTAAAGAACACTAGCCTCAAGCTAACTTTCCTCTTGTATCATGCCGCAGGTTGCAGGCAGCAGACTCCATGTAGCGTTATTTATTGTGGTTCTTGAGCTCCAGGTAGCATTCCAGGTCTCTTAGGACTGGCGGGTCAACACTAGGATGAGCAATGTATTAGAAGGACGGCCGGTGTGTTTGGGCCTTTATGAGCAATGCAGCTTTGGAAGAGCTAGATGCCGAGTCACAGGCTGTGAAGGGCTTCTTTGCTTAAACCTCTTCATTTTTGCAAGTTGAAAGAACTCATGTATCTCCCTTCTTAAGCACCTTGTGGGTACAAAGTAGAGAAAGAATCAGCAAGGTCAATGCTCTGCTGGCCCCTTTGAAGATAAGTCTTGAAGGGAAACTTCATTTTCCTCTTTGGCATTTAGAGAGTTGGGGGCTCAATTCTCCCTGAGAAACACTGTGTAGTTGCACGAGGTCTCTTCATAGCACAATTGCCTTTGTGACCACACGTGAGTTTCTAGGAAAGAAACTCGGAGCTTGCCATTCTTTGCTGGTGCTCGTCCTTTGGTAATCTTCAGTGAATTGGTGACCCCGTTTGAGCACTAGCCTCAAGCTAACGTTCCTCTTCTATCATGCCACTTGTTGCCATGCAGCACAATCTCTGTAGCCTTATTCAGTGTGGTTCTGGAGCTCTAGGAAGCATTCCAGGTCTCTTAGTACTGGCGGATCTGCTCGACCTTGAGAAACGTACAAGAAGGATGGCCTGTGTGTTTGGGGAGTTGTGAGCAGTGCACCGTTGGGAACACCTAGATGCCGAGACATGGGAGGTGAAGGGGTTTTTTGTGAAACCTGTAGAATGTGGCAACTTGAAACAACTCAAGTATCTCCCTTCGAAAGCACGTTGGAGGTACTAAATAGAGGAAGAAGCATGAGAGTCAGGGCTCTGCGGGCCATTTTGAATATAAGGCTGAAGGGAAACTTTATTTTCCTTATTGGCCTTTAGAGAGTTGTGGGCTCAGTTCTCCCTGAGAAACTCTTTACTTGCGCATGTTCTCTTCATAGCACAATTGGCTTAGTGATGACAAGTGAGTTGCTAGGAGAGAAACTTGGAGGTTGCCATTCCTTGGTAGCTGCTCATCCTTCAGTAATCTGTAGTGAACTGGCGACCCCATTGAACACTAGCCTCAAGCTAACTTTCCTCTTGTATCATGCCACTGTTTGGCATGCAGCAGAATCCATGTAGCTTTATTCAGTGTGGTTCTTTAGCTCTAGGAAGCCTTCCAGGTCTCAGTAATGGTGGGTCTGCACGAGGAGGAGAAACGTCCTAGAAGGACGGCCTGTGTGTTTGGGCATTTCTCAGCAATGTATCGTTGGGAACAGCTAGATGCCGAGCCAGGGGCAGTGAAGGGCTTATTTGCTTAAACCTGTAAATTGTGGCAAGTTGAAACAACGGAAGTATCTCCCTTCTAAAGCACCTTTAAGGTACAAAATAGAGAAAGAACGAGCAGGGTTAAGGCTCTGAGGACCCTGTTAAAATAAGGCTTGAAGGGAAACTTTATTTTCCTCTTTGGGATTTAGAGAGTTGTGGGCTCCATTCCCCCTAACTCTTTAGTTGCACATATTCTCTTCATAGCACAATTGCCTTTGTGATGACAAGTGAGTTTCTAGGAATGAAATATGGAGGTTGCCATTCTTTCGTAGCTGATCATCCTTTGGTACTCTGTAATGAACTGGCGAGCCCATTGAACACTAGCTTCAAGCTAAAGTTCCCCTTGGTTCATGCCGCGGGTTGCAGGCTTCAGAATCCATGTAGCGTTATTCAGTGTGGTTCTTGAGCTCTCGGAAGCATTCCAGGTCTCTTAGTACAGGCGGGTCTGTACTAGGACGAGAAAACTACAGGCAGGATGGCCTGTGTGTTTGGTGAGTTGTGAGCAGTGCACCACTGGGAACAGCTAGATGCCGAGTCATGGGAAGTGATTGGCTTCTTTTCTTACACTCCAAAAAGTAGTCAGTTGAAACAACTCAAGTATCTCCCTTCTAAAGCACCTTGGAAGTACAACGTAGAGAAAGAAACAGCAGAGACAAGGCTCTGTGGGCCCTTTTGTATATGAGGCTTGAAGGGAAACTTTATGTTCCTCATTGGGATTTAGAGAGTTTCGGGCTCAATTCTCCCTGAGAAACACTGTAGTTGCACATGTTCTCTTCATAGCAGAGTTGTCTTTGTGATGACAAGTGAGTTTCTAGGAAAGAAATATGGAGGTTGCCATTCTTGGGTAGCTGCTCATCCTTCCGTAATCTGTAGTGAATGGGCGACCCTAAAGAACACTAGCCTCAAGCTAACTTTCCTCTTGTATCATGCCGCAGGTTGCAGGCAGCAGACTCCATGTAGCGTTATTTATTGTGGTTCTTGAGCTCCAGGTAGCATTCCAGGTCTCTTAGGACTGGCGGGTCAACACTAGGATGAGCAATGTATTAGAAGGACGGCCGGTGTGTTTGGGCCTTTATGAGCAATGCAGCTTTGGAAGAGCTAGATGCCGAGTCACAGGCTGTGAAGGGCTTCTTTGCTTAAACCTCTTCATTTTTGCAAGTTGAAAGAACTCATGTATCTCCCTTCTTAAGCACCTTGTGGGTACAAAGTAGAGAAAGAATCAGCAAGGTCAATGCTCTGCTGGCCCCTTTGAAGATAAGTCTTGAAGGGAAACTTCATTTTCCTCTTTGGCATTTAGAGAGTTGGGGGCTCAATTCTCCCTGAGAAACACTGTGTAGTTGCACGAGGTCTCTTCATAGCACAATTGCCTTTGTGACCACACGTGAGTTTCTAGGAAAGAAACTCGGAGCTTGCCATTCTTTGCTGGTGCTCGTCCTTTGGTAATCTTCAGTGAATTGGTGACCCCGTTTGAGCACTAGCCTCAAGCTAACGTTCCTCTTCTATCATGCCACTTGTTGCCATGCAGCACAATCTCTGTAGCCTTATTCAGTGTGGTTCTGGAGCTCTAGGAAGCATTCCAGGTCTCTTAGTACTGGCGGATCTGCTCGACCTTGAGAAACGTACAAGAAGGATGGCCTGTGTGTTTGGGGAGTTGTGAGCAGTGCACCGTTGGGAACACCTAGATGCCGAGACATGGGAGGTGAAGGGGTTTTTTGTGAAACCTGTAGAATGTGGCAACTTGAAACAACTCAAGTATCTCCCTTCGAAAGCACGTTGGAGGTACTAAATAGAGGAAGAAGCATGAGAGTCAGGGCTCTGCGGGCCATTTTGAATATAAGGCTGAAGGGAAACTTTATTTTCCTTATTGGCCTTTAGAGAGTTGTGGGCTCAGTTCTCCCTGAGAAACTCTTTACTTGCGCATGTTCTCTTCATAGCACAATTGGCTTAGTGATGACAAGTGAGTTGCTAGGAGAGAAACTTGGAGGTTGCCATTCCTTGGTAGCTGCTCATCCTTCAGTAATCTGTAGTGAACTGGCGACCCCATTGAACACTAGCCTCAAGCTAACTTTCCTCTTGTATCATGCCACTGTTTGGCATGCAGCAGAATCCATGTAGCTTTATTCAGTGTGGTTCTTTAGCTCTAGGAAGCCTTCCAGGTCTCAGTAATGGTGGGTCTGCACGAGGAGGAGAAACGTCCTAGAAGGACGGCCTGTGTGTTTGGGCATTTCTCAGCAATGTATCGTTGGGAACAGCTAGATGCCGAGCCAGGGGCAGTGAAGGGCTTATTTGCTTAAACCTGTAAATTGTGGCAAGTTGAAACAACGGAAGTATCTCCCTTCTAAAGCACCTTTAAGGTACAAAATAGAGAAAGAACGAGCAGGGTTAAGGCTCTGAGGACCCTGTTAAAATAAGGCTTGAAGGGAAACTTTATTTTCCTCTTTGGGATTTAGAGAGTTGTGGGCTCCATTCCCCCTAACTCTTTAGTTGCACATATTCTCTTCGTAGCACAATTGCCTTTGTGATGACAAGTGAGTTTCTAGGAATGAAATATGGAGGTTGCCATTCTTTCGTAGCTGATCATCCTTTGGTACTCTGTAATGAACTGGCGAGCCCATTGAACACTAGCTTCAAGCTAAAGTTCCCCTTGGTTCATGCCGCGGGTTGCAGGCTTCAGAATCCATGTAGCGTTATTCAGTGTGGTTCTTGAGCTCTCGGAAGCATTCCAGGTCTCTTAGTACAGGCGGGTCTGTACTAGGACGAGAAAACTACAGGCAGGATGGCCTGTGTGTTTGGTGAGTTGTGAGCAGTGCACCACTGGGAACAGCTAGATGCCGAGTCATGGGAAGTGATTGGCTTCTTTTCTTACACTCCAAAAAGTAGTCAGTTGAAACAACTCAAGTATCTCCCTTCTAAAGCACCTTGGAAGTACAACGTAGAGAAAGAAACAGCAGAGACAAGGCTCTGTGGGCCCTTTTGTATATGAGGCTTGAAGGGAAACTTTATGTTCCTCATTGGGATTTAGAGAGTTTCGGGCTCAATTCTCCCTGAGAAACACTGTAGTTGCACATGTTCTCTTCATAGCAGAGTTGTCTTTGTGATGACAAGTGAGTTTCTAGGAAAGAAATATGGAGGTTGCCATTCTTGGGTAGCTGCTCATCCTTCCGTAATCTGTAGTGAATGGGCGACCCTAAAGAACACTAGCCTCAAGCTAACTTTCCTCTTGTATCATGCCGCAGGTTGCAGGCAGCAGACTCCATGTAGCGTTATTTATTGTGGTTCTTGAGCTCCAGGTAGCATTCCAGGTCTCTTAGGACTGGCGGGTCAACACTAGGATGAGCAATGTATTAGAAGGACGGCCGGTGTGTTTGGGCCTTTATGAGCAATGCAGCTTTGGAAGAGCTAGATGCCGAGTCACAGGCTGTGAAGGGCTTCTTTGCTTAAACCTCTTCATTTTTGCAAGTTGAAAGAACTCATGTATCTCCCTTCTTAAGCACCTTGTGGGTACAAAGTAGAGAAAGAATCAGCAAGGTCAATGCTCTGCTGGCCCCTTTGAAGATAAGTCTTGAAGGGAAACTTCATTTTCCTCTTTGGCATTTAGAGAGTTGGGGGCTCAATTCTCCCTGAGAAACACTGTGTAGTTGCACGAGGTCTCTTCATAGCACAATTGCCTTTGTGACCACACATGAGTTTCTAGGAAAGAAACTCGGAGCTTGCCATTCTTTGCTGGTGCTCGTCCTTTGGTAATCTTCAGTGAATTGGTGACCCCGTTTGAGCACTAGCCTCAAGCTAACGTTCCTCTTCTATCATGCCACTTGTTGCCATGCAGCACAATCTCTGTAGCCTTATTCAGTGTGGTTCTGGAGCTCTAGGAAGCATTCCAGGTCTCTTAGTACAGGCGGGTCTGTACTAGGACGAGAAAACTACAGGCAGGATGGCCTGTGTGTTTGGTGAGTTGTGAGCAGTGCACCACTGGGAACAGCTAGATGCCGAGTCATGGGAAGTGATTGGCTTCTTTTCTTACACTCCAAAAAGTAGTCAGTTGAAACAACTCAAGTATCTCCCTTCTAAAGCACCTTGGAAGTACAACGTAGAGAAAGAAACAGCAGAGACAAGGCTCTGTGGGCCCTTTTGTATATGAGGCTTGAAGGGAAACTTTATGTTCCTCATTGGGATTTAGAGAGTTTCGGGCTCAATTCTCCCTGAGAAACACTGTAGTTGCACATGTTCTCTTCATAGCAGAGTTGTCTTTGTGATGACAAGTGAGTTTCTAGGAAAGAAATATGGAGGTTGCCATTCTTGGGTAGCTGCTCATCCTTCCGTAATCTGTAGTGAATGGGCGACCCTAAAGAACACTAGCCTCAAGCTAACTTTCCTCTTGTATCATGCCGCAGGTTGCAGGCAGCAGACTCCATGTAGCGTTATTTATTGTGGTTCTTGAGCTCCAGGTAGCATTCCAGGTCTCTTAGGACTGGCGGGTCAACACTAGGATGAGCAATGTATTAGAAGGACGGCCGGTGTGTTTGGGCCTTTATGAGCAATGCAGCTTTGGAAGAGCTAGATGCCGAGTCACAGGCTGTGAAGGGCTTCTTTGCTTAAACCTCTTCATTTTTGCAAGTTGAAAGAACTCATGTATCTCCCTTCTTAAGCACCTTGTGGGTACAAAGTAGAGAAAGAATCAGCAAGGTCAATGCTCTGCTGGCCCCTTTGAAGATAAGTCTTGAAGGGAAACTTCATTTTCCTCTTTGGCATTTAGAGAGTTGGGGGCTCAATTCTCCCTGAGAAACACTGTGTAGTTGCACGAGGTCTCTTCATAGCACAATTGCCTTTGTGACCACACGTGAGTTTCTAGGAAAGAAACTCGGAGCTTGCCATTCTTTGCTGGTGCTCGTCCTTTGGTAATCTTCAGTGAATTGGTGACCCCGTTTGAGCACTAGCCTCAAGCTAACGTTCCTCTTCTATCATGCCACTTGTTGCCATGCAGCACAATCTCTGTAGCCTTATTCAGTGTGGTTCTGGAGCTCTAGGAAGCATTCCAGGTCTCTTAGTACTGGCGGATCTGCTCGACCTTGAGAAACGTACAAGAAGGATGGCCTGTGTGTTTGGGGAGTTGTGAGCAGTGCACCGTTGGGAACACCTAGATGCCGAGACATGGGAGGTGAAGGGGTTTTTTGTGAAACCTGTAGAATGTGGCAACTTGAAACAACTCAAGTATCTCCCTTCGAAAGCACGTTGGAGGTACTAAATAGAGGAAGAAGCATGAGAGTCAGGGCTCTGCGGGCCATTTTGAATATAAGGCTGAAGGGAAACTTTATTTTCCTTATTGGCCTTTAGAGAGTTGTGGGCTCAGTTCTCCCTGAGAAACTCTTTACTTGCGCATGTTCTCTTCATAGCACAATTGGCTTAGTGATGACAAGTGAGTTGCTAGGAGAGAAACTTGGAGGTTGCCATTCCTTGGTAGCTGCTCATCCTTCCGTAATCTGTAGTGAACTGGCGACCCCATTGAACACTAGCCTCAAGCTAACTTTCCTCTGGTATCATGCCACTGTTTGGCATGCAGCAGAATCCATGTAGCTTTATTCAGTGTGGTTCTTTAGCTCTAGGAAGCCTTCCAGGTCTCAGTAATGGTGGGTCTGCACGAGGAGGAGAAACGTCCTAGAAGGACGGCCTGTGTGTTTGGGCATTTCTCAGCAATGTATCGTTGGGAACAGCTAGATGCCGAGCCAGGGGCAGTGAAGGGCTTATTTGCTTAAACCTGTAAATTGTGGCAAGTTGAAACAACGGAAGTATCTCCCTTCTAAAGCACCTTTAAGGTACAAAATAGAGAAAGAACGAGCAGGGTTAAGGCTCTGAGGACCCTGTTAAAATAAGGCTTGAAGGGAAACTTTATTTTCCTCTTTGGGATTTAGAGAGTTGTGGGCTCCATTCCCCCTAACTCTTTAGTTGCACATATTCTCTTCATAGCACAATTGCCTTTGTGATGACAAGTGAGTTTCTAGGAATGAAATATGGAGGTTGCCATTCTTTCGTAGCTGATCATCCTTTGGTACTCTGTAATGAACTGGCGAGCCCATTGAACACTAGCTTCAAGCTAAAGTTCCCCTTGGTTCATGCCGCGGGTTGCAGGCTTCAGAATCCATGTAGCGTTATTCAGTGTGGTTCTTGAGCTCTCGGAAGCATTCCAGGTCTCTTAGTACAGGCGGGTCTGTACTAGGACGAGAAAACTACAGGCAGGATGGCCTGTGTGTTTGGTGAGTTGTGAGCAGTGCACCACTGGGAACAGCTAGATGCCAAGTCATGGGAAGTGATTGGCTTCTTTTCTTACACTCCAAAAAGTAGTCAGTTGAAACAACTCAAGTATCTCCCTTCTAAAGCACCTTGGAAGTACAACGTAGAGAAAGAAACAGCAGAGACAAGGCTCTGTGGGCCCTTTTGTATATGAGGCTTGAAGGGAAACTTTATGTTCCTCATTGGGATTTAGAGAGTTTCGGGCTCAATTCTCCCTGAGAAACACTGTAGTTGCACATGTTCTCTTCATAGCAGAGTTGTCTTTGTGATGACAAGTGAGTTTCTAGGAAAGAAATATGGAGGTTGCCATTCTTGGGTAGCTGCTCATCCTTCCGTAATCTGTAGTGAATGGGCGACCCTAAAGAACACTAGCCTCAAGCTAACTTTCCTCTTGTATCATGCCGCAGGTTGCAGGCAGCAGACTCCATGTAGCGTTATTTATTGTGGTTCTTGAGCTCCAGGTAGCATTCCAGGTCTCTTAGGACTGGCGGGTCAACACTAGGATGAGCAATGTATTAGAAGGACGGCCGGTGTGTTTGGGCCTTTATGAGCAATGCAGCTTTGGAAGAGCTAGATGCCGAGTCACAGGCTGTGAAGGGCTTCTTTGCTTAAACCTCTTCATTTTTGCAAGTTGAAAGAACTCATGTATCTCCCTTCTTAAGCACCTTGTGGGTACAAAGTAGAGAAAGAATCAGCAAGGTCAATGCTCTGCTGGCCCCTTTGAAGATAAGTCTTGAAGGGAAACTTCATTTTCCTCTTTGGCATTTAGAGAGTTGGGGGCTCAATTCTCCCTGAGAAACACTGTGTAGTTGCACGAGGTCTCTTCATAGCACAATTGCCTTTGTGACCACACGTGAGTTTCTAGGAAAGAAACTCGGAGCTTGCCATTCTTTGCTGGTGCTCGTCCTTTGGTAATCTTCAGTGAATTGGTGACCCCGTTTGAGCACTAGCCTCAAGCTAACGTTCCTCTTCTATCATGCCACTTGTTGCCATGCAGCACAATCTCTGTAGCCTTATTCAGTGTGGTTCTGGAGCTCTAGGAAGCATTCCAGGTCTCTTAGTACTGGCGGATCTGCTCGACCTTGAGAAACGTACAAGAAGGATGGCCTGTGTGTTTGGGGAGTTGTGAGCAGTGCACCGTTGGGAACACCTAGATGCCGAGACATGGGAGGTGAAGGGGTTTTTTGTGAAACCTGTAGAATGTGGCAACTTGAAACAACTCAAGTATCTCCCTTCGAAAGCACGTTGGAGGTACTAAATAGAGGAAGAAGCATGAGAGTCAGGGCTCTGCGGGCCATTTTGAATATAAGGCTGAAGGGAAACTTTATTTTCCTTATTGGCCTTTAGAGAGTTGTGGGCTCAGTTCTCCCTGAGAAACTCTTTACTTGCGCATGTTCTCTTCATAGCACAATTGGCTTAGTGATGACAAGTGAGTTGCTAGGAGAGAAACTTGGAGGTTGCCATTCCTTGGTAGCTGCTCATCCTTCAGTAATCTGTAGTGAACTGGCGACCCCATTGAACACTAGCCTCAAGCTAACTTTCCTCTGGTATCATGCCACTGTTTGGCATGCAGCAGAATCCATGTAGCTTTATTCAGTGTGGTTCTTTAGCTCTAGGAAGCCTTCCAGGTCTCAGTAATGGTGGGTCTGCACGAGGAGGAGAAACGTCCTAGAAGGACGGCCTGTGTGTTTGGGCATTTCTCAGCAATGTATCGTTGGGAACAGCTAGATGCCGAGCCAGGGGCAGTGAAGGGCTTATTTGCTTAAACCTGTAAATTGTGGCAAGTTGAAACAACGGAAGTATCTCCCTTCTAAAGCACCTTTAAGGTACAAAATAGAGAAAGAACGAGCAGGGTTAAGGCTCTGAGGACCCTGTTAAAATAAGGCTTGAAGGGAAACTTTATTTTCCTCTTTGGGATTTAGAGAGTTGTGGGCTCCATTCCCCCTAACTCTTTAGTTGCACATATTCTCTTCATAGCACAATTGCCTTTGTGATGACAAGTGAGTTTCTAGGAATGAAATATGGAGGTTGCCATTCTTTCGTAGCTGATCATCCTTTGGTACTCTGTAATGAACTGGCGAGCCCATTGAACACTAGCTTCAAGCTAAAGTTCCCCTTGGTTCATGCCGCGGGTTGCAGGCTTCAGAATCCATGTAGCGTTATTCAGTGTGGTTCTTGAGCTCTCGGAAGCATTCCAGGTCTCTTAGTACAGGCGGGTCTGTACTAGGACGAGAAAACTACAGGCAGGATGGCCTGTGTGTTTGGTGAGTTGTGAGCAGTGCACCACTGGGAACAGCTAGATGCCAAGTCATGGGAAGTGATTGGCTTCTTTTCTTACACTCCAAAAAGTAGTCAGTTGAAACAACTCAAGTATCTCCCTTCTAAAGCACCTTGGAAGTACAACGTAGAGAAAGAAACAGCAGAGACAAGGCTCTGTGGGCCCTTTTGTATATGAGGCTTGAAGGGAAACTTTATGTTCCTCATTGGGATTTAGAGAGTTTCGGGCTCAATTCTCCCTGAGAAACACTGTAGTTGCACATGTTCTCTTCATAGCAGAGTTGTCTTTGTGATGACAAGTGAGTTTCTAGGAAAGAAATATGGAGGTTGCCATTCTTGGGTAGCTGCTCATCCTTCCGTAATCTGTAGTGAATGGGCGACCCTAAAGAACACTAGCCTCAAGCTAACTTTCCTCTTGTATCATGCCGCAGGTTGCAGGCAGCAGACTCCATGTAGCGTTATTTATTGTGGTTCTTGAGCTCCAGGTAGCATTCCAGGTCTCTTAGGACTGGCGGGTCAACACTAGGATGAGCAATGTATTAGAAGGACGGCCGGTGTGTTTGGGCCTTTATGAGCAATGCAGCTTTGGAAGAGCTAGATGCCGAGTCACAGGCTGTGAAGGGCTTCTTTGCTTAAACCTCTTCATTTTTGCAAGTTGAAAGAACTCATGTATCTCCCTTCTTAAGCACCTTGTGGGTACAAAGTAGAGAAAGAATCAGCAAGGTCAATGCTCTGCTGGCCCCTTTGAAGATAAGTCTTGAAGGGAAACTTCATTTTCCTCTTTGGCATTTAGAGAGTTGGGGGCTCAATTCTCCCTGAGAAACACTGTGTAGTTGCACGAGGTCTCTTCATAGCACAATTGCCTTTGTGACCACACGTGAGTTTCTAGGAAAGAAACTCGGAGCTTGCCATTCTTTGCTGGTGCTCGTCCTTTGGTAATCTTCAGTGAATTGGTGACCCCGTTTGAGCACTAGCCTCAAGCTAACGTTCCTCTTCTATCATGCCACTTGTTGCCATGCAGCACAATCTCTGTAGCCTTATTCAGTGTGGTTCTGGAGCTCTAGGAAGCATTCCAGGTCTCTTAGTACAGGCGGGTCTGTACTAGGACGAGAAAACTACAGGCAGGATGGCCTGTGTGTTTGGTGAGTTGTGAGCAGTGCACCACTGGGAACAGCTAGATGCCGAGTCATGGGAAGTGATTGGCTTCTTTTCTTACACTCCAAAAAGTAGTCAGTTGAAACAACTCAAGTATCTCCCTTCTAAAGCACCTTGGAAGTACAACGTAGAGAAAGAAACAGCAGAGACAAGGCTCTGTGGGCCCTTTTGTATATGAGGCTTGAAGGGAAACTTTATGTTCCTCATTGGGATTTAGAGAGTTTCGGGCTCAATTCTCCCTGAGAAACACTGTAGTTGCACATGTTCTCTTCATAGCAGAGTTGTCTTTGTGATGACAAGTGAGTTTCTAGGAAAGAAATATGGAGGTTGCCATTCTTTGGTAGCTGCTCATCCTTCCGTAATCTGTAGTGAATGGGCGACCCTAAAGAACACTAGCCTCAAGCTAACTTTCCTCTTGTATCATGCCGCAGGTTGCAGGCAGCAGACTCCATGTAGCGTTATTTATTGTGGTTCTTGAGCTCCAGGTAGCATTCCAGGTCTCTTAGGACTGGCGGGTCAACACTAGGATGAGCAATGTATTAGAAGGACGGCCGGTGTGTTTGGGCCTTTATGAGCAATGCAGCTTTGGAAGAGCTAGATGCCGAGTCACAGGCTGTGAAGGGCTTCTTTGCTTAAACCTCTTCATTTCTGCAAGTTGAAAGAACTCATGTATCTCCCTTCTTAAGCACCTTGTGGGTACAAAGTAGAGAAAGAATCAGCAAGGTCAATGCTCTGCTGGCCCCTTTGAAGATAAGTCTTGAAGGGAAACTTCATTTTCCTCTTTGGCATTTAGAGAGTTGGGGGCTCAATTCTCCCTGAGAAACACTGTGTAGTTGCACGAGGTCTCTTCATAGCACAATTGCCTTTGTGACCACACGTGAGTTTCTAGGAAAGAAACTCGGAGCTTGCCATTCTTTGCTGGTGCTCGTCCTTTGGTAATCTTCAGTGAATTGGTGACCCCGTTTGAGCACTAGCCTCAAGCTAACGTTCCTCTTCTATCATGCCACTTGTTGCCATGCAGCACAATCTCTGTAGCCTTATTCAGTGTGGTTCTGGAGCTCTAGGAAGCATTCCAGGTCTCTTAGTACTGGCGGATCTGCTCGACCTTGAGAAACGTACAAGAAGGATGGCCTGTGTGTTTGGGGAGTTGTGAGCAGTGCACCGTTGGGAACACCTAGATGCCGAGACATGGGAGGTGAAGGGGTTTTTTGTGAAACCTGTAGAATGTGGCAACTTGAAACAACTCAAGTATCTCCCTTCGAAAGCACGTTGGAGGTACTAAATAGAGGAAGAAGCATGAGAGTCAGGGCTCTGCGGGCCATTTTGAATATAAGGCTGAAGGGAAACTTTATTTTCCTTATTGGCCTTTAGAGAGTTGTGGGCTCAGTTCTCCCTGAGAAACTCTTTACTTGCGCATGTTCTCTTCATAGCACAATTGGCTTAGTGATGACAAGTGAGTTGCTAGGAGAGAAACTTGGAGGTTGCCATTCCTTGGTAGCTGCTCATCCTTCAGTAATCTGTAGTGAACTGGCGACCCCATTGAACACTAGCCTCAAGCTAACTTTCCTCTGGTATCATGCCACTGTTTGGCATGCAGCAGAATCCATGTAGCTTTATTCAGTGTGGTTCTTTAGCTCTAGGAAGCCTTCCAGGTCTCAGTAATGGTGGGTCTGCACGAGGAGGAGAAACGTCCTAGAAGGACGGCCTGTGTGTTTGGGCATTTCTCAGCAATGTATCGTTGGGAACAGCTAGATGCCGAGCCAGGGGCAGTGAAGGGCTTATTTGCTTAAACCTGTAAATTGTGGCAAGTTGAAACAACGGAAGTATCTCCCTTCTAAAGCACCTTTAAGGTACAAAATAGAGAAAGAACGAGCAGGGTTAAGGCTCTGAGGACCCTGTTAAAATAAGGCTTGAAGGGAAACTTTATTTTCCTCTTTGGGATTTAGAGAGTTGTGGGCTCCATTCCCCCTAACTCTTTAGTTGCACATATTCTCTTCATAGCACAATTGCCTTTGTGATGACAAGTGAGTTTCTAGGAATGAAATATGGAGGTTGCCATTCTTTCGTAGCTGATCATCCTTTGGTACTCTGTAATGAACTGGCGAGCCCATTGAACACTAGCTTCAAGCTAAAGTTCCCCTTGGTTCATGCCGCGGGTTGCAGGCTTCAGAATCCATGTAGCGTTATTCAGTGTGGTTCTTGAGCTCTCGGAAGCATTCCAGGTCTCTTAGTACAGGCGGGTCTGTACTAGGACGAGAAAACTACAGGCAGGATGGCCTGTGTGTTTGGTGAGTTGTGAGCAGTGCACCACTGGGAACAGCTAGATGCCGAGTCATGGGAAGTGATTGGCTTCTTTTCTTACACTCCAAAAAGTAGTCAGTTGAAACAACTCAAGTATCTCCCTTCTAAAGCACCTTGGAAGTACAACGTAGAGAAAGAAACAGCAGAGACAAGGCTCTGTGGGCCCTTTTGTATATGAGGCTTGAAGGGAAACTTTATGTTCCTCATTGGGATTTAGAGAGTTTCGGGCTCAATTCTCCCTGAGAAACACTGTAGTTGCACATGTTCTCTTCATAGCAGAGTTGTCTTTGTGATGACAAGTGAGTTTCTAGGAAAGAAATATGGAGGTTGCCATTCTTTGGTAGCTGCTCATCCTTCCGTAATCTGTAGTGAATGGGCGACCCTAAAGAACACTAGCCTCAAGCTAACTTTCCTCTTGTATCATGCCGCAGGTTGCAGGCAGCAGACTCCATGTAGCGTTATTTATTGTGGTTCTTGAGCTCCAGGTAGCATTCCAGGTCTCTTAGGACTGGCGGGTCAACACTAGGATGAGCAATGTATTAGAAGGACGGCCGGTGTGTTTGGGCCTTTATGAGCAATGCAGCTTTGGAAGAGCTAGATGCCGAGTCACAGGCTGTGAAGGGCTTCTTTGCTTAAACCTCTTCGTTTTTGCAAGTTGAAAGAACTCATGTATCTCCCTTCTTAAGCACCTTGTGGGTACAAAGTAGAGAAAGAATCAGCAAGGTCAATGCTCTGCTGGCCCCTTTGAAGATAAGTCTTGAAGGGAAACTTCATTTTCCTCTTTGGCATTTAGAGAGTTGGGGGCTCAATTCTCCCTGAGAAACACTGTGTAGTTGCACGAGGTCTCTTCATAGCACAATTGCCTTTGTGACCACACGTGAGTTTCTAGGAAAGAAACTCGGAGCTTGCCATTCTTTGCTGGTGCTCGTCCTTTGGTAATCTTCAGTGAATTGGTGACCCCGTTTGAGCACTAGCCTCAAGCTAACGTTCCTCTTCTATCATGCCACTTGTTGCCATGCAGCACAATCTCTGTAGCCTTATTCAGTGTGGTTCTGGAGCTCTAGGAAGCATTCCAGGTCTCTTAGTACTGGCGGATCTGCTCGACCTTGAGAAACGTACAAGAAGGATGGCCTGTGTGTTTGGGGAGTTGTGAGCAGTGCACCGTTGGGAACACCTAGATGCCGAGACATGGGAGGTGAAGGGGTTTTTTGTGAAACCTGTAGAATGTGGCAACTTGAAACAACTCAAGTATCTCCCTTCGAAAGCACGTTGGAGGTACTAAATAGAGGAAGAAGCATGAGAGTCAGGGCTCTGCGGGCCATTTTGAATATAAGGCTGAAGGGAAACTTTATTTTCCTTATTGGCCTTTAGAGAGTTGTGGGCTCAGTTCTCCCTGAGAAACTCTTTACTTGCGCATGTTCTCTTCATAGCACAATTGGCTTAGTGATGACAAGTGAGTTGCTAGGAGAGAAACTTGGAGGTTGCCATTCCTTGGTAGCTGCTCATCCTTCAGTAATCTGTAGTGAACTGGCGACCCCATTGAACACTAGCCTCAAGCTAACTTTCCTCTGGTATCATGCCACTGTTTGGCATGCAGCAGAATCCATGTAGCTTTATTCAGTGTGGTTCTTTAGCTCTAGGAAGCCTTCCAGGTCTCAGTAATGGTGGGTCTGCACGAGGAGGAGAAACGTCCTAGAAGGACGGCCTGTGTGTTTGGGCATTTCTCAGCAATGTATCGTTGGGAACAGCTAGATGCCGAGCCAGGGGCAGTGAAGGGCTTATTTGCTTAAACCTGTAAATTGTGGCAAGTTGAAACAACGGAAGTATCTCCCTTCTAAAGCACCTTTAAGGTACAAAATAGAGAAAGAACGAGCAGGGTTAAGGCTCTGAGGACCCTGTTAAAATAAGGCTTGAAGGGAAACTTTATTTTCCTCTTTGGGATTTAGAGAGTTGTGGGCTCCATTCCCCCTAACTCTTTAGTTGCACATATTCTCTTCATAGCACAATTGCCTTTGTGATGACAAGTGAGTTTCTAGGAATGAAATATGGAGGTTGCCATTCTTTCGTAGCTGATCATCCTTTGGTACTCTGTAATGAACTGGCGAGCCCATTGAACACTAGCTTCAAGCTAAAGTTCCCCTTGGTTCATGCCGCGGGTTGCAGGCTTCAGAATCCATGTAGCGTTATTCAGTGTGGTTCTTGAGCTCTCGGAAGCATTCCAGGTCTCTTAGTACAGGCGGGTCTGTACTAGGACGAGAAAACTACAGGCAGGATGGCCTGTGTGTTTGGTGAGTTGTGAGCAGTGCACCACTGGGAACAGCTAGATGCCGAGTCATGGGAAGTGATTGGCTTCTTTTCTTACACTCCAAAAAGTAGTCAGTTGAAACAACTCAAGTATCTCCCTTCTAAAGCACCTTGGAAGTACAACGTAGAGAAAGAAACAGCAGAGACAAGGCTCTGTGGGCCCTTTTGTATATGAGGCTTGAAGGGAAACTTTATGTTCCTCATTGGGATTTAGAGAGTTTCGGGCTCAATTCTCCCTGAGAAACACTGTAGTTGCACATGTTCTCTTCATAGCAGAGTTGTCTTTGTGATGACAAGTGAGTTTCTAGGAAAGAAATATGGAGGTTGCCATTCTTTGGTAGCTGCTCATCCTTCCGTAATCTGTAGTGAATGGGCGACCCTAAAGAACACTAGCCTCAAGCTAACTTTCCTCTTGTATCATGCCACAGGTTGCAGGCAGCAGACTCCATGTAGCGTTATTTATTGTGGTTCTTGAGCTCCAGGTAGCATTCCAGGTCTCTTAGGACTGGCGGGTCAACACTAGGATGAGCAATGTATTAGAAGGACGGCCGGTGTGTTTGGGCCTTTATGAGCAATGCAGCTTTGGAAGAGCTAGATGCCGAGTCACAGGCTGTGAAGGGCTTCTTTGCTTAAACCTCTTCATTTTTGCAAGTTGAAAGAACTCATGTATCTCCCTTCTTAAGCACCTTGTGGGTACAAAGTAGAGAAAGAATCAGCAAGGTCAATGCTCTGCTGGCCCCTTTGAAGATAAGTCTTGAAGGGAAACTTCATTTTCCTCTTTGGCATTTAGAGAGTTGGGGGCTCAATTCTCCCTGAGAAACACTGTGTAGTTGCACGAGGTCTCTTCATAGCACAATTGCCTTTGTGACCACACGTGAGTTTCTAGGAAAGAAACTCGGAGCTTGCCATTCTTTGCTGGTGCTCGTCCTTTGGTAATCTTCAGTGAATTGGTGACCCCGTTTGAGCACTAGCCTCAAGCTAACGTTCCTCTTCTATCATGCCACTTGTTGCCATGCAGCACAATCTCTGTAGCCTTATTCAGTGTGGTTCTGGAGCTCTAGGAAGCATTCCAGGTCTCTTAGTACTGGCGGGTCTGTACTAGGACGAGAAAACTACAGGCAGGATGGCCTGTGTGTTTGGTGAGTTGTGAGCAGTGCACCACTGGGAACAGCTAGATGCCGAGTCATGGGAAGTGATTGGCTTCTTTTCTTACACTCCAAAAAGTAGTCAGTTGAAACAACTCAAGTATCTCCCTTCTAAAGCACCTTGGAAGTACAACGTAGAGAAAGAAACAGCAGAGACAAGGCTCTGTGGGCCCTTTTGTATATGAGGCTTGAAGGGAAACTTTATGTTCCTCATTGGGATTTAGAGAGTTTCGGGCTCAATTCTCCCTGAGAAACACTGTAGTTGCACATGTTCTCTTCATAGCAGAGTTGTCTTTGTGATGACAAGTGAGTTTCTAGGAAAGAAATATGGAGGTTGCCATTCTTTGGTAGCTGCTCATCCTTCCGTAATCTGTAGTGAATGGGCGACCCTAAAGAACACTAGCCTCAAGCTAACTTTCCTCTTGTATCATGCCGCAGGTTGCAGGCAGCAGACTCCATGTAGCGTTATTTATTGTGGTTCTTGAGCTCCAGGTAGCATTCCAGGTCTCTTAGGACTGGCGGGTCAACACTAGGATGAGCAATGTATTAGAAGGACGGCCGGTGTGTTTGGGCCTTTATGAGCAATGCAGCTTTGGAAGAGCTAGATGCCGAGTCACAGGCTGTGAAGGGCTTCTTTGCTTAAACCTCTTCATTTTTGCAAGTTGAAAGAACTCATGTATCTCCCTTCTTAAGCACCTTGTGGGTACAAAGTAGAGAAAGAATCAGCAAGGTCAATGCTCTGCTGGCCCCTTTGAAGATAAGTCTTGAAGGGAAACTTCATTTTCCTCTTTGGCATTTAGAGAGTTGGGGGCTCAATTCTCCCTGAGAAACACTGTGTAGTTGCACGAGGTCTCTTCATAGCACAATTGCCTTTGTGACCACACGTGAGTTTCTAGGAAAGAAACTCGGAGCTTGCCATTCTTTGCTGGTGCTCGTCCTTTGGTAATCTTCAGTGAATTGGTGACCCCGTTTGAGCACTAGCCTCAAGCTAACGTTCCTCTTCTATCATGCCACTTGTTGCCATGCAGCACAATCTCTGTAGCCTTATTCAGTGTGGTTCTGGAGCTCTAGGAAGCATTCCAGGTCTCTTAGTACTGGCGGATCTGCTCGACCTTGAGAAACGTACAAGAAGGATGGCCTGTGTGTTTGGGGAGTTGTGAGCAGTGCACCGTTGGGAACACCTAGATGCCGAGACATGGGAGGTGAAGGGGTTTTTTGTGAAACCTGTAGAATGTGGCAACTTGAAACAACTCAAGTATCTCCCTTCGAAAGCACGTTGGAGGTACTAAATAGAGGAAGAAGCATGAGAGTCAGGGCTCTGCGGGCCATTTTGAATATAAGGCTGAAGGGAAACTTTATTTTCCTTATTGGCCTTTAGAGAGTTGTGGGCTCAGTTCTCCCTGAGAAACTCTTTACTTGCGCATGTTCTCTTCATAGCACAATTGGCTTAGTGATGACAAGTGAGTTGCTAGGAGAGAAACTTGGAGGTTGCCATTCCTTGGTAGCTGCTCATCCTTCAGTAATCTGTAGTGAACTGGCGACCCCATTGAACACTAGCCTCAAGCTAACTTTCCTCTTGTATCATGCCACTGTTTGGCATGCAGCAGAATCCATGTAGCTTTATTCAGTGTGGTTCTTTAGCTCTAGGAAGCCTTCCAGGTCTCAGTAATGGTGGGTCTGCACGAGGAGGAGAAACGTCCTAGAAGGACGGCCTGTGTGTTTGGGCATTTCTCAGCAATGTATCGTTGGGAACAGCTAGATGCCGAGCCAGGGGCAGTGAAGGGCTTATTTGCTTAAACCTGTAAATTGTGGCAAGTTGAAACAACGGAAGTATCTCCCTTCTAAAGCACCTTTAAGGTACAAAATAGAGAAAGAACGAGCAGGGTTAAGGCTCTGAGGACCCTGTTAAAATAAGGCTTGAAGGGAAACTTTATTTTCCTCTTTGGGATTTAGAGAGTTGTGGGCTCCATTCCCCCTAACTCTTTAGTTGCACATATTCTCTTCATAGCACAATTGCCTTTGTGATGACAAGTGAGTTTCTAGGAATGAAATATGGAGGTTGCCATTCTTTCGTAGCTGATCATCCTTTGGTACTCTGTAATGAACTGGCGAGCCCATTGAACACTAGCTTCAAGCTAAAGTTCCCCTTGGTTCATGCCGCGGGTTGCAGGCTTCAGAATCCATGTAGCGTTATTCAGTGTGGTTCTTGAGCTCTCGGAAGCATTCCAGGTCTCTTAGTACAGGCGGGTCTGTACTAGGACGAGAAAACTACAGGCAGGATGGCCTGTGTGTTTGGTGAGTTGTGAGCAGTGCACCACTGGGAACAGCTAGATGCCGAGTCATGGGAAGTGATTGGCTTCTTTTCTTACACTCCAAAAAGTAGTCAGTTGAAACAACTCAAGTATCTCCCTTCTAAAGCACCTTGGAAGTACAACGTAGAGAAAGAAACAGCAGAGACAAGGCTCTGTGGGCCCTTTTGTATATGAGGCTTGAAGGGAAACTTTATGTTCCTCATTGGGATTTAGAGAGTTTCGGGCTCAATTCTCCCTGAGAAACACTGTAGTTGCACATGTTCTCTTCATAGCAGAGTTGTCTTTGTGATGACAAGTGAGTTTCTAGGAAAGAAATATGGAGGTTGCCATTCTTGGGTAGCTGCTCATCCTTCCGTAATCTGTAGTGAATGGGCGACCCTAAAGAACACTAGCCTCAAGCTAACTTTCCTCTTGTATCATGCCGCAGGTTGCAGGCAGCAGACTCCATGTAGCGTTATTTATTGTGGTTCTTGAGCTCCAGGTAGCATTCCAGGTCTCTTAGGACTGGCGGGTCAACACTAGGATGAGCAATGTATTAGAAGGACGGCCGGTGTGTTTGGGCCTTTATGAGCAATGCAGCTTTGGAAGAGCTAGATGCCGAGTCACAGGCTGTGAAGGGCTTCTTTGCTTAAACCTCTTCATTTTTGCAAGTTGAAAGAACTCATGTATCTCCCTTCTTAAGCACCTTGTGGGTACAAAGTAGAGAAAGAATCAGCAAGGTCAATGCTCTGCTGGCCCCTTTGAAGATAAGTCTTGAAGGGAAACTTCATTTTCCTCTTTGGCATTTAGAGAGTTGGGGGCTCAATTCTCCCTGAGAAACACTGTGTAGTTGCACGAGGTCTCTTCATAGCACAATTGCCTTTGTGACCACACGTGAGTTTCTAGGAAAGAAACTCGGAGCTTGCCATTCTTTGCTGGTGCTCGTCCTTTGGTAATCTTCAGTGAATTGGTGACCCCGTTTGAGCACTAGCCTCAAGCTAACGTTCCTCTTCTATCATGCCACTTGTTGCCATGCAGCACAATCTCTGTAGCGTTATTCAGTGTGGTTCTGGAGCTCTCGGAAGCATTCCAGGTCTCTTAGTACAGGCGGGTCTGTACTAGGACGAGAAAACTACAGGCAGGATGGCCTGTGTGTTTGGTGAGTTGTGAGCAGTGCACCACTGGGAACAGCTAGATGCCGAGTCATGGGAAGTGATTGGCTTCTTTTCTTACACTCCAAAAAGTAGTCAGTTGAAACAACTCAAGTATCTCCCTTCTAAAGCACCTTGGAAGTACAACGTAGAGAAAGAAACAGCAGAGACAAGGCTCTGTGGGCCCTTTTGTATATGAGGCTTGAAGGGAAACTTTATGTTCCTCATTGGGATTTAGAGAGTTTCGGGCTCAATTCTCCCTGAGAAACACTGTAGTTGCACATGTTCTCTTCATAGCAGAGTTGTCTTTGTGATGACAAGTGAGTTTCTAGGAAAGAAATATGGAGGTTGCCATTCTTTGGTAGCTGCTCATCCTTCCGTAATCTGTAGTGAATGGGCGACCCTAAAGAACACTAGCCTCAAGCTAACTTTCCTCTTGTATCATGCCGCAGGTTGCAGGCAGCAGACTCCATGTAGCGTTATTTATTGTGGTTCTTGAGCTCCAGGTAGCATTCCAGGTCTCTTAGGACTGGCGGGTCAACACTAGGATGAGCAATGTATTAGAAGGACGGCCGGTGTGTTTGGGCCTTTATGAGCAATGCAGCTTTGGAAGAGCTAGATGCCGAGTCACAGGCTGTGAAGGGCTTCTTTGCTTAAACCTCTTCATTTTTGCAAGTTGAAAGAACTCATGTATCTCCCTTCTTAAGCACCTTGTGGGTACAAAGTAGAGAAAGAATCAGCAAGGTCAATGCTCTGCTGGCCCCTTTGAAGATAAGTCTTGAAGGGAAACTTCATTTTCCTCTTTGGCATTTAGAGAGTTGGGGGCTCAATTCTCCCTGAGAAACACTGTGTAGTTGCACGAGGTCTCTTCATAGCACAATTGCCTTTGTGACCACACGTGAGTTTCTAGGAAAGAAACTCGGAGCTTGCCATTCTTTGCTGGTGCTCGTCCTTTGGTAATCTTCAGTGAATTGGTGACCCCGTTTGAGCACTAGCCTCAAGCTAACGTTCCTCTTCTATCATGCCACTTGTTGCCATGCAGCACAATCTCTGTAGCGTTATTCAGTGTGGTTCTGGAGCTCTCGGAAGCATTCCAGGTCTCTTAGTACAGGCGGGTCTGTACTAGGACGAGAAAACTACAGGCAGGATGGCCTGTGTGTTTGGTGAGTTGTGAGCAGTGCACCACTGGGAACAGCTAGATGCCGAGTCATGGGAAGTGATTGGCTTCTTTTCTTACACTCCAAAATGTAGTCAGTTGAAACAACTCAAGTATCTCCCTTCTAAAGCACCTTGGAAGTACAACGTAGAGAAAGAAACAGCAGAGACAAGGCTCTGTGGGCCCTTTTGTATATGAGGCTTGAAGGGAAACTTTATGTTCCTCATTGGGATTTAGAGAGTTTCGGGCTCAATTCTCCCTGAGAAACACTGTAGTTGCACATGTTCTCTTCATAGCAGAGTTGTCTTTGTGATGACAAGTGAGTTTCTAGGAAAGAAATATGGAGGTTGCCATTCTTTGGTAGCTGCTCATCCTTCCGTAATCTGTAGTGAATGGGCGACCCTAAAGAACACTAGCCTCAAGCTAACTTTCCTCTTGTATCATGCCGCAGGTTGCAGGCAGCAGACTCCATGTAGCGTTATTTATTGTGGTTCTTGAGCTCCAGGTAGCATTCCAGGTCTCTTAGGACTGGCGGGTCAACACTAGGATGAGCAATGTATTAGAAGGACGGCCGGTGTGTTTGGGCCTTTATGAGCAATGCAGCTTTGGAAGAGCTAGATGCCGAGTCACAGGCTGTGAAGGGCTTCTTTGCTTAAACCTCTTCATTTCTGCAAGTTGAAAGAACTCATGTATCTCCCTTCTTAAGCACCTTGTGGGTACAAAGTAGAGAAAGAATCAGCAAGGTCAATGCTCTGCTGGCCCCTTTGAAGATAAGTCTTGAAGGGAAACTTCATTTTCCTCTTTGGCATTTAGAGAGTTGGGGGCTCAATTCTCCCTGAGAAACACTGTGTAGTTGCACGAGGTCTCTTCATAGCACAATTGCCTTTGTGACCACACGTGAGTTTCTAGGAAAGAAACTCGGAGCTTGCCATTCTTTGCTGGTGCTCGTCCTTTGGTAATCTTCAGTGAATTGGTGACCCCGTTTGAGCACTAGCCTCAAGCTAACGTTCCTCTTCTATCATGCCACTTGTTGCCATGCAGCACAATCTCTGTAGCCTTATTCAGTGTGGTTCTGGAGCTCTAGGAAGCATTCCAGGTCTCTTAGTACTGGCGGATC
This sequence comes from Balaenoptera physalus, assembly GCF_965194825.1. Lineage (NCBI taxonomy): Eukaryota > Metazoa > Chordata > Mammalia > Artiodactyla > Balaenopteridae > Balaenoptera > Balaenoptera physalus. The sequence continues at coordinate 21,405 of NW_028124743.1, read as the reverse complement.
TGCTCGACCTTGAGAAACGTACAAGAAGGATGGCCTGTGTGTTTGGGGAGTTGTGAGCAGTGCACCGTTGGGAACACCTAGATGCCGAGACATGGGAGGTGAAGGGGTTTTTTGTGAAACCTGTAGAATGTGGCAACTTGAAACAACTCAAGTATCTCCCTTCGAAAGCACGTTGGAGGTACTAAATAGAGGAAGAAGCATGAGAGTCAGGGCTCTGCGGGCCATTTTGAATATAAGGCTGAAGGGAAACTTTATTTTCCTTATTGGCCTTTAGAGAGTTGTGGGCTCAGTTCTCCCTGAGAAACTCTTTACTTGCGCATGTTCTCTTCATAGCACAATTGGCTTAGTGATGACAAGTGAGTTGCTAGGAGAGAAACTTGGAGGTTGCCATTCCTTGGTAGCTGCTCATCCTTCAGTAATCTGTAGTGAACTGGCGACCCCATTGAACACTAGCCTCAAGCTAACTTTCCTCTTGTATCATGCCACTGTTTGGCATGCAGCAGAATCCATGTAGCTTTATTCAGTGTGGTTCTTTAGCTCTAGGAAGCCTTCCAGGTCTCAGTAATGGTGGGTCTGCACGAGGAGGAGAAACGTCCTAGAAGGACGGCCTGTGTGTTTGGGCATTTCTCAGCAATGTATCGTTGGGAACAGCTAGATGCCGAGCCAGGGGCAGTGAAGGGCTTATTTGCTTAAACCTGTAAATTGTGGCAAGTTGAAACAACGGAAGTATCTCCCTTCTAAAGCACCTTTAAGGTACAAAATAGAGAAAGAACGAGCAGGGTTAAGGCTCTGAGGACCCTGTTAAAATAAGGCTTGAAGGGAAACTTTATTTTCCTCTTTGGGATTTAGAGAGTTGTGGGCTCCATTCCCCCTAACTCTTTAGTTGCACATATTCTCTTCATAGCACAATTGCCTTTGTGATGACAAGTGAGTTTCTAGGAATGAAATATGGAGGTTGCCATTCTTTCGTAGCTGATCATCCTTTGGTACTCTGTAATGAACTGGCGAGCCCATTGAACACTAGCTTCAAGCTAAAGTTCCCCTTGGTTCATGCCGCGGGTTGCAGGCTTCAGAATCCATGTAGCGTTATTCAGTGTGGTTCTTGAGCTCTCGGAAGCATTCCAGGTCTCTTAGTACAGGCGGGTCTGTACTAGGACGAGAAAACTACAGGCAGGATGGCCTGTGTGTTTGGTGAGTTGTGAGCAGTGCACCACTGGGAACAGCTAGATGCCGAGTCATGGGAAGTGATTGGCTTCTTTTCTTACACTCCAAAAAGTAGTCAGTTGAAACAACTCAAGTATCTCCCTTCTAAAGCACCTTGGAAGTACAACGTAGAGAAAGAAACAGCAGAGACAAGGCTCTGTGGGCCCTTTTGTATATGAGGCTTGAAGGGAAACTTTATGTTCCTCATTGGGATTTAGAGAGTTTCGGGCTCAATTCTCCCTGAGAAACACTGTAGTTGCACATGTTCTCTTCATAGCAGAGTTGTCTTTGTGATGACAAGTGAGTTTCTAGGAAAGAAATATGGAGGTTGCCATTCTTGGGTAGCTGCTCATCCTTCCGTAATCTGTAGTGAATGGGCGACCCTAAAGAACACTAGCCTCAAGCTAACTTTCCTCTTGTATCATGCCGCAGGTTGCAGGCAGCAGACTCCATGTAGCGTTATTTATTGTGGTTCTTGAGCTCCAGGTAGCATTCCAGGTCTCTTAGGACTGGCGGGTCAACACTAGGATGAGCAATGTATTAGAAGGACGGCCGGTGTGTTTGGGCCTTTATGAGCAATGCAGCTTTGGAAGAGCTAGATGCCGAGTCACAGGCTGTGAAGGGCTTCTTTGCTTAAACCTCTTCATTTTTGCAAGTTGAAAGAACTCATGTATCTCCCTTCTTAAGCACCTTGTGGGTACAAAGTAGAGAAAGAATCAGCAAGGTCAATGCTCTGCTGGCCCCTTTGAAGATAAGTCTTGAAGGGAAACTTCATTTTCCTCTTTGGCATTTAGAGAGTTGGGGGCTCAATTCTCCCTGAGAAACACTGTGTAGTTGCACGAGGTCTCTTCATAGCACAATTGCCTTTGTGACCACACGTGAGTTTCTAGGAAAGAAACTCGGAGCTTGCCATTCTTTGCTGGTGCTCGTCCTTTGGTAATCTTCAGTGAATTGGTGACCCCGTTTGAGCACTAGCCTCAAGCTAACGTTCCTCTTCTATCATGCCACTTGTTGCCATGCAGCACAATCTCTGTAGCCTTATTCAGTGTGGTTCTGGAGCTCTAGGAAGCATTCCAGGTCTCTTAGTACTGGCGGATCTGCTCGACCTTGAGAAACGTACAAGAAGGATGGCCTGTGTGTTTGGGGAGTTGTGAGCAGTGCACCGTTGGGAACACCTAGATGCCGAGACATGGGAGGTGAAGGGGTTTTTTGTGAAACCTGTAGAATGTGGCAACTTGAAACAACTCAAGTATCTCCCTTCGAAAGCACGTTGGAGGTACTAAATAGAGGAAGAAGCATGAGAGTCAGGGCTCTGCGGGCCATTTTGAATATAAGGCTGAAGGGAAACTTTATTTTCCTTATTGGCCTTTAGAGAGTTGTGGGCTCAGTTCTCCCTGAGAAACTCTTTACTTGCGCATGTTCTCTTCATAGCACAATTGGCTTAGTGATGACAAGTGAGTTGCTAGGAGAGAAACTTGGAGGTTGCCATTCCTTGGTAGCTGCTCATCCTTCAGTAATCTGTAGTGAACTGGCGACCCCATTGAACACTAGCCTCAAGCTAACTTTCCTCTTGTATCATGCCACTGTTTGGCATGCAGCAGAATCCATGTAGCTTTATTCAGTGTGGTTCTTTAGCTCTAGGAAGCCTTCCAGGTCTCAGTAATGGTGGGTCTGCACGAGGAGGAGAAACGTCCTAGAAGGACGGCCTGTGTGTTTGGGCATTTCTCAGCAATGTATCGTTGGGAACAGCTAGATGCCGAGCCAGGGGCAGTGAAGGGCTTATTTGCTTAAACCTGTAAATTGTGGCAAGTTGAAACAACGGAAGTATCTCCCTTCTAAAGCACCTTTAAGGTACAAAATAGAGAAAGAACGAGCAGGGTTAAGGCTCTGAGGACCCTGTTAAAATAAGGCTTGAAGGGAAACTTTATTTTCCTCTTTGGGATTTAGAGAGTTGTGGGCTCCATTCCCCCTAACTCTTTAGTTGCACATATTCTCTTCATAGCACAATTGCCTTTGTGATGACAAGTGAGTTTCTAGGAATGAAATATGGAGGTTGCCATTCTTTCGTAGCTGATCATCCTTTGGTACTCTGTAATGAACTGGCGAGCCCATTGAACACTAGCTTCAAGCTAAAGTTCCCCTTGGTTCATGCCGCGGGTTGCAGGCTTCAGAATCCATGTAGCGTTATTCAGTGTGGTTCTTGAGCTCTCGGAAGCATTCCAGGTCTCTTAGTACAGGCGGGTCTGTACTAGGACGAGAAAACTACAGGCAGGATGGCCTGTGTGTTTGGTGAGTTGTGAGCAGTGCACCACTGGGAACAGCTAGATGCCGAGTCATGGGAAGTGATTGGCTTCTTTTCTTACACTCCAAAAAGTAGTCAGTTGAAACAACTCAAGTATCTCCCTTCTAAAGCACCTTGGAAGTACAACGTAGAGAAAGAAACAGCAGAGACAAGGCTCTGTGGGCCCTTTTGTATATGAGGCTTGAAGGGAAACTTTATGTTCCTCATTGGGATTTAGAGAGTTTCGGGCTCAATTCTCCCTGAGAAACACTGTAGTTGCACATGTTCTCTTCATAGCAGAGTTGTCTTTGTGATGACAAGTGAGTTTCTAGGAAAGAAATATGGAGGTTGCCATTCTTGGGTAGCTGCTCATCCTTCCGTAATCTGTAGTGAATGGGCGACCCTAAAGAACACTAGCCTCAAGCTAACTTTCCTCTTGTATCATGCCGCAGGTTGCAGGCAGCAGACTCCATGTAGCGTTATTTATTGTGGTTCTTGAGCTCCAGGTAGCATTCCAGGTCTCTTAGGACTGGCGGGTCAACACTAGGATGAGCAATGTATTAGAAGGACGGCCGGTGTGTTTGGGCCTTTATGAGCAATGCAGCTTTGGAAGAGCTAGATGCCGAGTCACAGGCTGTGAAGGGCTTCTTTGCTTAAACCTCTTCATTTTTGCAAGTTGAAAGAACTCATGTATCTCCCTTCTTAAGCACCTTGTGGGTACAAAGTAGAGAAAGAATCAGCAAGGTCAATGCTCTGCTGGCCCCTTTGAAGATAAGTCTTGAAGGGAAACTTCATTTTCCTCTTTGGCATTTAGAGAGTTGGGGGCTCAATTCTCCCTGAGAAACACTGTGTAGTTGCACGAGGTCTCTTCATAGCACAATTGCCTTTGTGACCACACGTGAGTTTCTAGGAAAGAAACTCGGAGCTTGCCATTCTTTGCTGGTGCTCGTCCTTTGGTAATCTTCAGTGAATTGGTGACCCCGTTTGAGCACTAGCCTCAAGCTAACGTTCCTCTTCTATCATGCCACTTGTTGCCATGCAGCACAATCTCTGTAGCGTTATTCAGTGTGGTTCTGGAGCTCTCGGAAGCATTCCAGGTCTCTTAGTACAGGCGGGTCTGTACTAGGACGAGAAAACTACAGGCAGGATGGCCTGTGTGTTTGGTGAGTTGTGAGCAGTGCACCACTGGGAACAGCTAGATGCCGAGTCATGGGAAGTGATTGGCTTCTTTTCTTACACTCCAAAAAGTAGTCAGTTGAAACAACTCAAGTATCTCCCTTCTAAAGCACCTTGGAAGTACAACGTAGAGAAAGAAACAGCAGAGACAAGGCTCTGTGGGCCCTTTTGTATATGAGGCTTGAAGGGAAACTTTATGTTCCTCATTGGGATTTAGAGAGTTTCGGGCTCAATTCTCCCTGAGAAACACTGTAGTTGCACATGTTCTCTTCATAGCAGAGTTGTCTTTGTGATGACAAGTGAGTTTCTAGGAAAGAAATATGGAGGTTGCCATTCTTGGGTAGCTGCTCATCCTTCCGTAATCTGTAGTGAATGGGCGACCCTAAAGAACACTAGCCTCAAGCTAACTTTCCTCTTGTATCATGCCGCAGGTTGCAGGCAGCAGACTCCATGTAGCGTTATTTATTGTGGTTCTTGAGCTCCAGGTAGCATTCCAGGTCTCTTAGGACTGGCGGGTCAACACTAGGATGAGCAATGTATTAGAAGGACGGCCGGTGTGTTTGGGCCTTTATGAGCAATGCAGCTTTGGAAGAGCTAGATGCCGAGTCACAGGCTGTGAAGGGCTTCTTTGCTTAAACCTCTTCATTTTTGCAAGTTGAAAGAACTCATGTATCTCCCTTCTTAAGCACCTTGTGGGTACAAAGTAGAGAAAGAATCAGCAAGGTCAATGCTCTGCTGGCCCCTTTGAAGATAAGTCTTGAAGGGAAACTTCATTTTCCTCTTTGGCATTTAGAGAGTTGGGGGCTCAATTCTCCCTGAGAAACACTGTGTAGTTGCACGAGGTCTCTTCATAGCACAATTGCCTTTGTGACCACACGTGAGTTTCTAGGAAAGAAACTCGGAGCTTGCCATTCTTTGCTGGTGCTCGTCCTTTGGTAATCTTCAGTGAATTGGTGACCCCGTTTGAGCACTAGCCTCAAGCTAACGTTCCTCTTCTATCATGCCACTTGTTGCCATGCAGCACAATCTCTGTAGCGTTATTCAGTGTGGTTCTGGAGCTCTCGGAAGCATTCCAGGTCTCTTAGTACAGGCGGGTCTGTACTAGGACGAGAAAACTACAGGCAGGATGGCCTGTGTGTTTGGTGAGTTGTGAGCAGTGCACCACTGGGAACAGCTAGATGCCGAGTCATGGGAAGTGATTGGCTTCTTTTCTTACACTCCAAAATGTAGTCAGTTGAAACAACTCAAGTATCTCCCTTCTAAAGCACCTTGGAAGTACAACGTAGAGAAAGAAACAGCAGAGACAAGGCTCTGTGGGCCCTTTTGTATATGAGGCTTGAAGGGAAACTTTATGTTCCTCATTGGGATTTAGAGAGTTTCGGGCTCAATTCTCCCTGAGAAACACTGTAGTTGCACATGTTCTCTTCATAGCAGAGTTGTCTTTGTGATGACAAGTGAGTTTCTAGGAAAGAAATATGGAGGTTGCCATTCTTTGGTAGCTGCTCATCCTTCCGTAATCTGTAGTGAATGGGCGACCCTAAAGAACACTAGCCTCAAGCTAACTTTCCTCTTGTATCATGCCGCAGGTTGCAGGCAGCAGACTCCATGTAGCGTTATTTATTGTGGTTCTTGAGCTCCAGGTAGCATTCCAGGTCTCTTAGGACTGGCGGGTCAACACTAGGATGAGCAATGTATTAGAAGGACGGCCGGTGTGTTTGGGCCTTTATGAGCAATGCAGCTTTGGAAGAGCTAGATGCCGAGTCACAGGCTGTGAAGGGCTTCTTTGCTTAAACCTCTTCATTTCTGCAAGTTGAAAGAACTCATGTATCTCCCTTCTTAAGCACCTTGTGGGTACAAAGTAGAGAAAGAATCAGCAAGGTCAATGCTCTGCTGGCCCCTTTGAAGATAAGTCTTGAAGGGAAACTTCATTTTCCTCTTTGGCATTTAGAGAGTTGGGGGCTCAATTCTCCCTGAGAAACACTGTGTAGTTGCACGAGGTCTCTTCATAGCACAATTGCCTTTGTGACCACACGTGAGTTTCTAGGAAAGAAACTCGGAGCTTGCCATTCTTTGCTGGTGCTCGTCCTTTGGTAATCTTCAGTGAATTGGTGACCCCGTTTGAGCACTAGCCTCAAGCTAACGTTCCTCTTCTATCATGCCACTTGTTGCCATGCAGCACAATCTCTGTAGCCTTATTCAGTGTGGTTCTGGAGCTCTAGGAAGCATTCCAGGTCTCTTAGTACTGGCGGATCTGCTCGACCTTGAGAAACGTACAAGAAGGATGGCCTGTGTGTTTGGGGAGTTGTGAGCAGTGCACCGTTGGGAACACCTAGATGCCGAGACATGGGAGGTGAAGGGGTTTTTTGTGAAACCTGTAGAATGTGGCAACTTGAAACAACTCAAGTATCTCCCTTCGAAAGCACGTTGGAGGTACTAAATAGAGGAAGAAGCATGAGAGTCAGGGCTCTGCGGGCCATTTTGAATATAAGGCTGAAGGGAAACTTTATTTTCCTTATTGGCCTTTAGAGAGTTGTGGGCTCAGTTCTCCCTGAGAAACTCTTTACTTGCGCATGTTCTCTTCATAGCACAATTGGCTTAGTGATGACAAGTGAGTTGCTAGGAGAGAAACTTGGAGGTTGCCATTCCTTGGTAGCTGCTCATCCTTCAGTAATCTGTAGTGAACTGGCGACCCCATTGAACACTAGCCTCAAGCTAACTTTCCTCTTGTATCATGCCACTGTTTGGCATGCAGCAGAATCCATGTAGCTTTATTCAGTGTGGTTCTTTAGCTCTAGGAAGCCTTCCAGGTCTCAGTAATGGTGGGTCTGCACGAGGAGGAGAAACGTCCTAGAAGGACGGCCTGTGTGTTTGGGCATTTCTCAGCAATGTATCGTTGGGAACAGCTAGATGCCGAGCCAGGGGCAGTGAAGGGCTTATTTGCTTAAACCTGTAAATTGTGGCAAGTTGAAACAACGGAAGTATCTCCCTTCTAAAGCACCTTTAAGGTACAAAATAGAGAAAGAACGAGCAGGGTTAAGGCTCTGAGGACCCTGTTAAAATAAGGCTTGAAGGGAAACTTTATTTTCCTCTTTGGGATTTAGAGAGTTGTGGGCTCCATTCCCCCTAACTCTTTAGTTGCACATATTCTCTTCATAGCACAATTGCCTTTGTGATGACAAGTGAGTTTCTAGGAATGAAATATGGAGGTTGCCATTCTTTCGTAGCTGATCATCCTTTGGTACTCTGTAATGAACTGGCGAGCCCATTGAACACTAGCTTCAAGCTAAAGTTCCCCTTGGTTCATGCCGCGGGTTGCAGGCTTCAGAATCCATGTAGCGTTATTCAGTGTGGTTCTTGAGCTCTCGGAAGCATTCCAGGTCTCTTAGTACAGGCGGGTCTGTACTAGGACGAGAAAACTACAGGCAGGATGGCCTGTGTGTTTGGTGAGTTGTGAGCAGTGCACCACTGGGAACAGCTAGATGCCGAGTCATGGGAAGTGATTGGCTTCTTTTCTTACACTCCAAAAAGTAGTCAGTTGAAACAACTCAAGTATCTCCCTTCTAAAGCACCTTGGAAGTACAACGTAGAGAAAGAAACAGCAGAGACAAGGCTCTGTGGGCCCTTTTGTATATGAGGCTTGAAGGGAAACTTTATGTTCCTCATTGGGATTTAGAGAGTTTCGGGCTCAATTCTCCCTGAGAAACACTGTAGTTGCACATGTTCTCTTCATAGCAGAGTTGTCTTTGTGATGACAAGTGAGTTTCTAGGAAAGAAATATGGAGGTTGCCATTCTTTGGTAGCTGCTCATCCTTCCATAATCTGTAGTGAATGGGCGACCCTAAAGAACACTAGCCTCAAGCTAACTTTCCTCTTGTATCATGCCGCAGGTTGCAGGCAGCAGACTCCATGTAGCGTTATTTATTGTGGTTCTTGAGCTCCAGGTAGCATTCCAGGTCTCTTAGGACTGGCGGGTCAACACTAGGATGAGCAATGTATTAGAAGGACGGCCGGTGTGTTTGGGCCTTTATGAGCAATGCAGCTTTGGAAGAGCTAGATGCCGAGTCACAGGCTGTGAAGGGCTTCTTTGCTTAAACCTCTTCATTTTTGCAAGTTGAAAGAACTCATGTATCTCCCTTCTTAAGCACCTTGTGGGTACAAAGTAGAGAAAGAATCAGCAAGGTCAATGCTCTGCTGGCCCCTTTGAAGATAAGTCTTGAAGGGAAACTTCATTTTCCTCTTTGGCATTTAGAGAGTTGGGGGCTCAATTCTCCCTGAGAAACACTGTGTAGTTGCACGAGGTCTCTTCATAGCACAATTGCCTTTGTGACCACACGTGAGTTTCTAGGAAAGAAACTCGGAGCTTGCCATTCTTTGCTGGTGCTCGTCCTTTGGTAATCTTCAGTGAATTGGTGACCCCGTTTGAGCACTAGCCTCAAGCTAACGTTCCTCTTCTATCATGCCACTTGTTGCCATGCAGCACAATCTCTGTAGCGTTATTCAGTGTGGTTCTGGAGCTCTCGGAAGCATTCCAGGTCTCTTAGTACAGGCGGGTCTGTACTAGGACGAGAAAACTACAGGCAGGATGGCCTGTGTGTTTGGTGAGTTGTGAGCAGTGCACCACTGGGAACAGCTAGATGCCGAGTCATGGGAAGTGATTGGCTTCTTTTCTTACACTCCAAAAAGTAGTCAGTTGAAACAACTCAAGTATCTCCCTTCTAAAGCACCTTGGACGTACAACGTAGAGAAAGAAACAGCAGAGACAAGGCTCTGTGGGCCCTTTTGTATATGAGGCTTGAAGGGAAACTTTATGTTCCTCATTGGGATTTAGAGAGTTTCGGGCTCAATTCTCCCTGAGAAACACTGTAGTTGCACATGTTCTCTTCATAGCAGAGTTGTCTTTGTGATGACAAGTGAGTTTCTAGGAAAGAAATATGGAGGTTGCCATTCTTGGGTAGCTGCTCATCCTTCCGTAATCTGTAGTGAATGGGCGACCCTAAAGAACACTAGCCTCAAGCTAACTTTCCTCTTGTATCATGCCGCAGGTTGCAGGCAGCAGACTCCATGTAGCGTTATTTATTGTGGTTCTTGAGCTCCAGGTAGCATTCCAGGTCTCTTAGGACTGGCGGGTCAACACTAGGATGAGCAATGTATTAGAAGGACGGCCGGTGTGTTTGGGCCTTTATGAGCAATGCAGCTTTGGAAGAGCTAGATGCCGAGTCACAGGCTGTGAAGGGCTTCTTTGCTTAAACCTCTTCATTTTTGCAAGTTGAAAGAACTCATGTATCTCCCTTCTTAAGCACCTTGTGGGTACAAAGTAGAGAAAGAATCAGCAAGGTCAATGCTCTGCTGGCCCCTTTGAAGATAAGTCTTGAAGGGAAACTTCATTTTCCTCTTTGGCATTTAGAGAGTTGGGGGCTCAATTCTCCCTGAGAAACACTGTGTAGTTGCACGAGGTCTCTTCATAGCACAATTGCCTTTGTGACCACACGTGAGTTTCTAGGAAAGAAACTCGGAGCTTGCCATTCTTTGCTGGTGCTCGTCCTTTGGTAATCTTCAGTGAATTGGTGACCCCGTTTGAGCACTAGCCTCAAGCTAACGTTCCTCTTCTATCATGCCACTTGTTGCCATGCAGCACAATCTCTGTAGCCTTATTCAGTGTGGTTCTGGAGCTCTAGGAAGCATTCCAGGTCTCTTAGTACAGGCGGGTCTGTACTAGGACGAGAAAACTACAGGCAGGATGGCCTGTGTGTTTGGTGAGTTGTGAGCAGTGCACCACTGGGAACAGCTAGATGCCGAGTCATGGGAAGTGATTGGCTTCTTTTCTTACACTCCAAAAAGTAGTCAGTTGAAACAACTCAAGTATCTCCCTTCTAAAGCACCTTGGAAGTACAACGTAGAGAAAGAAACAGCAGAGACAAGGCTCTGTGGGCCCTTTTGTATATGAGGCTTGAAGGGAAACTTTATGTTCCTCATTGGGATTTAGAGAGTTTCGGGCTCAATTCTCCCTGAGAAACACTGTAGTTGCACATGTTCTCTTCATAGCAGAGTTGTCTTTGTGATGACAAGTGAGTTTCTAGGAAAGAAATATGGAGGTTGCCATTCTTTGGTAGCTGCTCATCCTTCCGTAATCTGTAGTGAATGGGCGACCCTAAAGAACACTAGCCTCAAGCTAACTTTCCTCTTGTATCATGCCGCAGGTTGCAGGCAGCAGACTCCATGTAGCGTTATTTATTGTGGTTCTTGAGCTCCAGGTAGCATTCCAGGTCTCTTAGGACTGGCGGGTCAACACTAGGATGAGCAATGTATTAGAAGGACGGCCGGTGTGTTTGGGCCTTTATGAGCAATGCAGCTTTGGAAGAGCTAGATGCCGAGTCACAGGCTGTGAAGGGCTTCTTTGCTTAAACCTCTTCATTTTTGCAAGTTGAAAGAACTCATGTATCTCCCTTCTTAAGCACCTTGTGGGTACAAAGTAGAGAAAGAATCAGCAAGGTCAATGCTCTGCTGGCCCCTTTGAAGATAAGTCTTGAAGGGAAACTTCATTTTCCTCTTTGGCATTTAGAGAGTTGGGGGCTCAATTCTCCCTGAGAAACACTGTGTAGTTGCACGAGGTCTCTTCATAGCACAATTGCCTTTGTGACCACACGTGAGTTTCTAGGAAAGAAACTCGGAGCTTGCCATTCTTTGCTGGTGCTCGTCCTTTGGTAATCTTCAGTGAATTGGTGACCCCGTTTGAGCACTAGCCTCAAGCTAACGTTCCTCTTCTATCATGCCACTTGTTGCCATGCAGCACAATCTCTGTAGCCTTATTCAGTGTGGTTCTGGAGCTCTAGGAAGCATTCCAGGTCTCTTAGTACTGGCGGATCTGCTCGACCTTGAGAAACGTACAAGAAGGATGGCCTGTGTGTTTGGGGAGTTGTGAGCAGTGCACCGTTGGGAACACCTAGATGCCGAGACATGGGAGGTGAAGGGGTTTTTTGTGAAACCTGTAGAATGTGGCAACTTGAAACAACTCAAGTATCTCCCTTCGAAAGCACGTTGGAGGTACTAAATAGAGGAAGAAGCATGAGAGTCAGGGCTCTGCGGGCCATTTTGAATATAAGGCTGAAGGGAAACTTTATTTTCCTTATTGGCCTTTAGAGAGTTGTGGGCTCAGTTCTCCCTGAGAAACTCTTTACTTGCGCATGTTCTCTTCATAGCACAATTGGCTTAGTGATGACAAGTGAGTTGCTAGGAGAGAAACTTGGAGGTTGCCATTCCTTGGTAGCTGCTCATCCTTCAGTAATCTGTAGTGAACTGGCGACCCCATTGAACACTAGCCTCAAGCTAACTTTCCTCTTGTATCATGCCACTGTTTGGCATGCAGCAGAATCCATGTAGCTTTATTCAGTGTGGTTCTTTAGCTCTAGGAAGCCTTCCAGGTCTCAGTAATGGTGGGTCTGCACGAGGAGGAGAAACGTCCTAGAAGGACGGCCTGTGTGTTTGGGCATTTCTCAGCAATGTATCGTTGGGAACAGCTAGATGCCGAGCCAGGGGCAGTGAAGGGCTTATTTGCTTAAACCTGTAAATTGTGGCAAGTTGAAACAACGGAAGTATCTCCCTTCTAAAGCACCTTTAAGGTACAAAATAGAGAAAGAACGAGCAGGGTTAAGGCTCTGAGGACCCTGTTAAAATAAGGCTTGAAGGGAAACTTTATTTTCCTCTTTGGGATTTAGAGAGTTGTGGGCTCCATTCCCCCTAACTCTTTAGTTGCACATATTCTCTTCATAGCACAATTGCCTTTGTGATGACAAGTGAGTTTCTAGGAATGAAATATGGAGGTTGCCATTCTTTCGTAGCTGATCATCCTTTGGTACTCTGTAATGAACTGGCGAGCCCATTGAACACTAGCTTCAAGCTAAAGTTCCCCTTGGTTCATGCCGCGGGTTGCAGGCTTCAGAATCCATGTAGCGTTATTCAGTGTGGTTCTTGAGCTCTCGGAAGCATTCCAGGTCTCTTAGTACAGGCGGGTCTGTACTAGGACGAGAAAACTACAGGCAGGATGGCCTGTGTGTTTGGTGAGTTGTGAGCAGTGCACCACTGGGAACAGCTAGATGCCGAGTCATGGGAAGTGATTGGCTTCTTTTCTTACACTCCAAAAAGTAGTCAGTTGAAACAACTCAAGTATCTCCCTTCTAAAGCACCTTGGAAGTACAACGTAGAGAAAGAAACAGCAGAGACAAGGCTCTGTGGGCCCTTTTGTATATGAGGCTTGAAGGGAAACTTTATGTTCCTCATTGGGATTTAGAGAGTTTCGGGCTCAATTCTCCCTGAGAAACACTGTAGTTGCACATGTTCTCTTCATAGCAGAGTTGTCTTTGTGATGACAAGTGAGTTTCTAGGAAAGAAATATGGAGGTTGCCATTCTTTGGTAGCTGCTCATCCTTCCGTAATCTGTAGTGAATGGGCGACCCTAAAGAACACTAGCCTCAAGCTAACTTTCCTCTTGTATCATGCCGCAGGTTGCAGGCAGCAGACTCCATGTAGCGTTATTTATTGTGGTTCTTGAGCTCCAGGTAGCATTCCAGGTCTCTTAGGACTGGCGGGTCAACACTAGGATGAGCAATGTATTAGAAGGACGGCCGGTGTGTTTGGGCCTTTATGAGCAATGCAGCTTTGGAAGAGCTAGATGCCGAGTCACAGGCTGTGAAGGGCTTCTTTGCTTAAACCTCTTCATTTTTGCAAGTTGAAAGAACTCATGTATCTCCCTTCTTAAGCACCTTGTGGGTACAAAGTAGAGAAAGAATCAGCAAGGTCAATGCTCTGCTGGCCCCTTTGAAGATAAGTCTTGAAGGGAAACTTCATTTTCCTCTTTGGCATTTAGAGAGTTGGGGGCTCAATTCTCCCTGAGAAACACTGTGTAGTTGCACGAGGTCTCTTCATAGCACAATTGCCTTTGTGACCACACGTGAGTTTCTAGGAAAGAAACTCGGAGCTTGCCATTCTTTGCTGGTGCTCGTCCTTTGGTAATCTTCAGTGAATTGGTGACCCCGTTTGAGCACTAGCCTCAAGCTAACGTTCCTCTTCTATCATGCCACTTGTTGCCATGCAGCACAATCTCTGTAGCCTTATTCAGTGTGGTTCTGGAGCTCTCGGAAGCATTCCAGGTCTCTTAGTACAGGCGGGTCTGTACTAGGACGAGAAAACTACAGGCAGGATGGCCTGTGTGTTTGGTGAGTTGTGAGCAGTGCACCACTGGGAACAGCTAGATGCCGAGTCATGGGAAGTGATTGGCTTCTTTTCTTACACTCCAAAAAGTAGTCAGTTGAAACAACTCAAGTATCTCCCTTCTAAAGCACCTTGGAAGTACAACGTAGAGAAAGAAACAGCAGAGACAAGGCTCTGTGGGCCCTTTTGTATATGAGGCTTGAAGGGAAACTTTATGTTCCTCATTGGGATTTAGAGAGTTTCGGGCTCAATTCTCCCTGAGAAACACTGTAGTTGCACATGTTCTCTTCATAGCAGAGTTGTCTTTGTGATGACAAGTGAGTTTCTAGGAAAGAAATATGGAGGTTGCCATTCTTTGGTAGCTGCTCATCCTTCCGTAATCTGTAGTGAATGGGCGACCCTAAAGAACACTAGCCTCAAGCTAACTTTCCTCTTGTATCATGCCGCAGGTTGCAGGCAGCAGACTCCATGTAGCGTTATTTATTGTGGTTCTTGAGCTCCAGGTAGCATTCCAGGTCTCTTAGGACTGGCGGGTCAACACTAGGATGAGCAATGTATTAGAAGGACGGCCGGTGTGTTTGGGCCTTTATGAGCAATGCAGCTTTGGAAGAGCTAGATGCCGAGTCACAGGCTGTGAAGGGCTTCTTTGCTTAAACCTCTTCATTTTTGCAAGTTGAAAGAACTCATGTATCTCCCTTCTTAAGCACCTTGTGGGTACAAAGTAGAGAAAGAATCAGCAAGGTCAATGCTCTGCTGGCCCCTTTGAAGATAAGTCTTGAAGGGAAACTTCATTTTCCTCTTTGGCATTTAGAGAGTTGGGGGCTCAATTCTCCCTGAGAAACACTGTGTAGTTGCACGAGGTCTCTTCATAGCACAATTGCCTTTGTGACCACACGTGAGTTTCTAGGAAAGAAACTCGGAGCTTGCCATTCTTTGCTGGTGCTCGTCCTTTGGTAATCTTCAGTGAATTGGTGACCCCGTTTGAGCACTAGCCTCAAGCTAACGTTCCTCTTCTATCATGCCACTTGTTGCCATGCAGCACAATCTCTGTAGCGTTATTCAGTGTGGTTCTGGAGCTCTCGGAAGCATTCCAGGTCTCTTAGTACAGGCGGGTCTGTACTAGGACGAGAAAACTACAGGCAGGATGGCCTGTGTGTTTGGTGAGTTGTGAGCAGTGCACCACTGGGAACAGCTAGATGCCGAGTCATGGGAAGTGATTGGCTTCTTTTCTTACACTCCAAAATGTAGTCAGTTGAAACAACTCAAGTATCTCCCTTCTAAAGCACCTTGGAAGTACAACGTAGAGAAAGAAACAGCAGAGACAAGGCTCTGTGGGCCCTTTTGTATATGAGGCTTGAAGGGAAACTTTATGTTCCTCATTGGGATTTAGAGAGTTTCGGGCTCAATTCTCCCTGAGAAACACTGTAGTTGCACATGTTCTCTTCATAGCAGAGTTGTCTTTGTGATGACAAGTGAGTTTCTAGGAAAGAAATATGGAGGTTGCCATTCTTTGGTAGCTGCTCATCCTTCCGTAATCTGTAGTGAATGGGCGACCCTAAAGAACACTAGCCTCAAGCTAACTTTCCTCTTGTATCATGCCGCAGGTTGCAGGCAGCAGACTCCATGTAGCGTTATTTATTGTGGTTCTTGAGCTCCAGGTAGCATTCCAGGTCTCTTAGGACTGGCGGGTCAACACTAGGATGAGCAATGTATTAGAAGGACGGCCGGTGTGTTTGGGCCTTTATGAGCAATGCAGCTTTGGAAGAGCTAGATGCCGAGTCACAGGCTGTGAAGGGCTTCTTTGCTTAAACCTCTTCATTTCTGCAAGTTGAAAGAACTCATGTATCTCCCTTCTTAAGCACCTTGTGGGTACAAAGTAGAGAAAGAATCAGCAAGGTCAATGCTCTGCTGGCCCCTTTGAAGATAAGTCTTGAAGGGAAACTTCATTTTCCTCTTTGGCATTTAGAGAGTTGGGGGCTCAATTCTCCCTGAGAAACACTGTGTAGTTGCACGAGGTCTCTTCATAGCACAATTGCCTTTGTGACCACACGTGAGTTTCTAGGAAAGAAACTCGGAGCTTGCCATTCTTTGCTGGTGCTCGTCCTTTGGTAATCTTCAGTGAATTGGTGACCCCGTTTGAGCACTAGCCTCAAGCTAACGTTCCTCTTCTATCATGCCACTTGTTGCCATGCAGCACAATCTCTGTAGCCTTATTCAGTGTGGTTCTGGAGCTCTAGGAAGCATTCCAGGTCTCTTAGTACTGGCGGATCTGCTCGACCTTGAGAAACGTACAAGAAGGATGGCCTGTGTGTTTGGGGAGTTGTGAGCAGTGCACCGTTGGGAACACCTAGATGCCGAGACATGGGAGGTGAAGGGGTTTTTTGTGAAACCTGTAGAATGTGGCAACTTGAAACAACTCAAGTATCTCCCTTCGAAAGCACGTTGGAGGTACTAAATAGAGGAAGAAGCATGAGAGTCAGGGCTCTGCGGGCCATTTTGAATATAAGGCTGAAGGGAAACTTTATTTTCCTTATTGGCCTTTAGAGAGTTGTGGGCTCAGTTCTCCCTGAGAAACTCTTTACTTGCGCATGTTCTCTTCATAGCACAATTGGCTTAGTGATGACAAGTGAGTTGCTAGGAGAGAAACTTGGAGGTTGCCATTCCTTGGTAGCTGCTCATCCTTCAGTAATCTGTAGTGAACTGGCGACCCCATTGAACACTAGCCTCAAGCTAACTTTCCTCTTGTATCATGCCACTGTTTGGCATGCAGCAGAATCCATGTAGCTTTATTCAGTGTGGTTCTTTAGCTCTAGGAAGCCTTCCAGGTCTCAGTAATGGTGGGTCTGCACGAGGAGGAGAAACGTCCTAGAAGGACGGCCTGTGTGTTTGGGCATTTCTCAGCAATGTATCGTTGGGAACAGCTAGATGCCGAGCCAGGGGCAGTGAAGGGCTTATTTGCTTAAACCTGTAAATTGTGGCAAGTTGAAACAACGGAAGTATCTCCCTTCTAAAGCACCTTTAAGGTACAAAATAGAGAAAGAACGAGCAGGGTTAAGGCTCTGAGGACCCTGTTAAAATAAGGCTTGAAGGGAAACTTTATTTTCCTCTTTGGGATTTAGAGAGTTGTGGGCTCCATTCCCCCTAACTCTTTAGTTGCACATATTCTCTTCATAGCACAATTGCCTTTGTGATGACAAGTGAGTTTCTAGGAATGAAATATGGAGGTTGCCATTCTTTCGTAGCTGATCATCCTTTGGTACTCTGTAATGAACTGGCGAGCCCATTGAACACTAGCTTCAAGCTAAAGTTCCCCTTGGTTCATGCCGCGGGTTGCAGGCTTCAGAATCCATGTAGCGTTATTCAGTGTGGTTCTTGAGCTCTCGGAAGCATTCCAGGTCTCTTAGTACAGGCGGGTCTGTACTAGGACGAGAAAACTACAGGCAGGATGGCCTGTGTGTTTGGTGAGTTGTGAGCAGTGCACCACTGGGAACAGCTAGATGCCGAGTCATGGGAAGTGATTGGCTTCTTTTCTTACACTCCAAAAAGTAGTCAGTTGAAACAACTCAAGTATCTCCCTTCTAAAGCACCTTGGAAGTACAACGTAGAGAAAGAAACAGCAGAGACAAGGCTCTGTGGGCCCTTTTGTATATGAGGCTTGAAGGGAAACTTTATGTTCCTCATTGGGATTTAGAGAGTTTCGGGCTCAATTCTCCCTGAGAAACACTGTAGTTGCACATGTTCTCTTCATAGCAGAGTTGTCTTTGTGATGACAAGTGAGTTTCTAGGAAAGAAATATGGAGGTTGCCATTCTTTGGTAGCTGCTCATCCTTCCATAATCTGTAGTGAATGGGCGACCCTAAAGAACACTAGCCTCAAGCTAACTTTCCTCTTGTATCATGCCGCAGGTTGCAGGCAGCAGACTCCATGTAGCGTTATTTATTGTGGTTCTTGAGCTCCAGGTAGCATTCCAGGTCTCTTAGGACTGGCGGGTCAACACTAGGATGAGCAATGTATTAGAAGGACGGCCGGTGTGTTTGGGCCTTTATGAGCAATGCAGCTTTGGAAGAGCTAGATGCCGAGTCACAGGCTGTGAAGGGCTTCTTTGCTTAAACCTCTTCATTTTTGCAAGTTGAAAGAACTCATGTATCTCCCTTCTTAAGCACCTTGTGGGTACAAAGTAGAGAAAGAATCAGCAAGGTCAATGCTCTGCTGGCCCCTTTGAAGATAAGTCTTGAAGGGAAACTTCATTTTCCTCTTTGGCATTTAGAGAGTTGGGGGCTCAATTCTCCCTGAGAAACACTGTGTAGTTGCACGAGGTCTCTTCATAGCACAATTGCCTTTGTGACCACACGTGAGTTTCTAGGAAAGAAACTCGGAGCTTGCCATTCTTTGCTGGTGCTCGTCCTTTGGTAATCTTCAGTGAATTGGTGACCCCGTTTGAGCACTAGCCTCAAGCTAACGTTCCTCTTCTATCATGCCACTTGTTGCCATGCAGCACAATCTCTGTAGCGTTATTCAGTGTGGTTCTGGAGCTCTCGGAAGCATTCCAGGTCTCTTAGTACAGGCGGGTCTGTACTAGGACGAGAAAACTACAGGCAGGATGGCCTGTGTGTTTGGTGAGTTGTGAGCAGTGCACCACTGGGAACAGCTAGATGCCGAGTCATGGGAAGTGATTGGCTTCTTTTCTTACACTCCAAAAAGTAGTCAGTTGAAACAACTCAAGTATCTCCCTTCTAAAGCACCTTGGACGTACAACGTAGAGAAAGAAACAGCAGAGACAAGGCTCTGTGGGCCCTTTTGTATATGAGGCTTGAAGGGAAACTTTATGTTCCTCATTGGGATTTAGAGAGTTTCGGGCTCAATTCTCCCTGAGAAACACTGTAGTTGCACATGTTCTCTTCATAGCAGAGTTGTCTTTGTGATGACAAGTGAGTTTCTAGGAAAGAAATATGGAGGTTGCCATTCTTGGGTAGCTGCTCATCCTTCCGTAATCTGTAGTGAATGGGCGACCCTAAAGAACACTAGCCTCAAGCTAACTTTCCTCTTGTATCATGCCGCAGGTTGCAGGCAGCAGACTCCATGTAGCGTTATTTATTGTGGTTCTTGAGCTCCAGGTAGCATTCCAGGTCTCTTAGGACTGGCGGGTCAACACTAGGATGAGCAATGTATTAGAAGGACGGCCGGTGTGTTTGGGCCTTTATGAGCAATGCAGCTTTGGAAGAGCTAGATGCCGAGTCACAGGCTGTGAAGGGCTTCTTTGCTTAAACCTCTTCATTTTTGCAAGTTGAAAGAACTCATGTATCTCCCTTCTTAAGCACCTTGTGGGTACAAAGTAGAGAAAGAATCAGCAAGGTCAATGCTCTGCTGGCCCCTTTGAAGATAAGTCTTGAAGGGAAACTTCATTTTCCTCTTTGGCATTTAGAGAGTTGGGGGCTCAATTCTCCCTGAGAAACACTGTGTAGTTGCACGAGGTCTCTTCATAGCACAATTGCCTTTGTGACCACACGTGAGTTTCTAGGAAAGAAACTCGGAGCTTGCCATTCTTTGCTGGTGCTCGTCCTTTGGTAATCTTCAGTGAATTGGTGACCCCGTTTGAGCACTAGCCTCAAGCTAACGTTCCTCTTCTATCATGCCACTTGTTGCCATGCAGCACAATCTCTGTAGCCTTATTCAGTGTGGTTCTGGAGCTCTAGGAAGCATTCCAGGTCTCTTAGTACAGGCGGGTCTGTACTAGGACGAGAAAACTACAGGCAGGATGGCCTGTGTGTTTGGTGAGTTGTGAGCAGTGCACCACTGGGAACAGCTAGATGCCGAGTCATGGGAAGTGATTGGCTTCTTTTCTTACACTCCAAAAAGTAGTCAGTTGAAACAACTCAAGTATCTCCCTTCTAAAGCACCTTGGAAGTACAACGTAGAGAAAGAAACAGCAGAGACAAGGCTCTGTGGGCCCTTTTGTATATGAGGCTTGAAGGGAAACTTTATGTTCCTCATTGGGATTTAGAGAGTTTCGGGCTCAATTCTCCCTGAGAAACACTGTAGTTGCACATGTTCTCTTCATAGCAGAGTTGTCTTTGTGATGACAAGTGAGTTTCTAGGAAAGAAATATGGAGGTTGCCATTCTTTGGTAGCTGCTCATCCTTCCGTAATCTGTAGTGAATGGGCGACCCTAAAGAACACTAGCCTCAAGCTAACTTTCCTCTTGTATCATGCCGCAGGTTGCAGGCAGCAGACTCCATGTAGCGTTATTTATTGTGGTTCTTGAGCTCCAGGTAGCATTCCAGGTCTCTTAGGACTGGCGGGTCAACACTAGGATGAGCAATGTATTAGAAGGACGGCCGGTGTGTTTGGGCCTTTATGAGCAATGCAGCTTTGGAAGAGCTAGATGCCGAGTCACAGGCTGTGAAGGGCTTCTTTGCTTAAACCTCTTCATTTTTGCAAGTTGAAAGAACTCATGTATCTCCCTTCTTAAGCACCTTGTGGGTACAAAGTAGAGAAAGAATCAGCAAGGTCAATGCTCTGCTGGCCCCTTTGAAGATAAGTCTTGAAGGGAAACTTCATTTTCCTCTTTGGCATTTAGAGAGTTGGGGGCTCAATTCTCCCTGAGAAACACTGTGTAGTTGCACGAGGTCTCTTCATAGCACAATTGCCTTTGTGACCACACGTGAGTTTCTAGGAAAGAAACTCGGAGCTTGCCATTCTTTGCTGGTGCTCGTCCTTTGGTAATCTTCAGTGAATTGGTGACCCCGTTTGAGCACTAGCCTCAAGCTAACGTTCCTCTTCTATCATGCCACTTGTTGCCATGCAGCACAATCTCTGTAGCCTTATTCAGTGTGGTTCTGGAGCTCTAGGAAGCATTCCAGGTCTCTTAGTACTGGCGGATCTGCTCGACCTTGAGAAACGTACAAGAAGGATGGCCTGTGTGTTTGGGGAGTTGTGAGCAGTGCACCGTTGGGAACACCTAGATGCCGAGACATGGGAGGTGAAGGGGTTTTTTGTGAAACCTGTAGAATGTGGCAACTTGAAACAACTCAAGTATCTCCCTTCGAAAGCACGTTGGAGGTACTAAATAGAGGAAGAAGCATGAGAGTCAGGGCTCTGCGGGCCATTTTGAATATAAGGCTGAAGGGAAACTTTATTTTCCTTATTGGCCTTTAGAGAGTTGTGGGCTCAGTTCTCCCTGAGAAACTCTTTACTTGCGCATGTTCTCTTCATAGCACAATTGGCTTAGTGATGACAAGTGAGTTGCTTGGAGAGAAACTTGGAGGTTGCCATTCCTTGGTAGCTGCTCATCCTTCAGTAATCTGTAGTGAACTGGCGACCCCATTGAACACTAGCCTCAAGCTAACTTTCCTCTTGTATCATGCCACTGTTTGGCATGCAGCAGAATCCATGTAGCTTTATTCAGTGTGGTTCTTTAGCTCTAGGAAGCCTTCCAGGTCTCAGTAATGGTGGGTCTGCACGAGGAGGAGAAACGTCCTAGAAGGACGGCCTGTGTGTTTGGGCATTTCTCAGCAATGTATCGTTGGGAACAGCTAGATGCC
>NW_028124744.1:0-89439 GCF_965194825.1 Balaenoptera physalus | reverse complement strand
GATTTCCAACCTCTGCATTAAGGGTGTTGTCCTGATTAACCTGTGGTTCCTTTTCTTCTCTTCATCTTGTCACAATCATATTAGGTCAGGCATGTTTGAGTGGGTTGCTGCTCTGTGTTCCGGTGAGTGACAACACTTGGTCGTATCGTATTAATACTATAGCATATCATATGTCTAATCTATGGGGGTCACCACTGCCTGGGTCCCCCTGGACAGAGGTCAAGTGAGCACAGACTAGCCCCCCCTAAGAATGGTCTCCCATGTGCTCTGTGAGGGTACCGTGATGGCCCCTATGGTAGGGGACTGTGTCTGGGCCTCCGACATTTGTGATGAAGGGGAGTCGAAATGGAATCTCAATTAACAAGACATTATTTTAAGAATTTATTTTAAGTGAAATAAAACACACGTCACATACCCTTTACCATCATCACCGTTTTAAGTGCACGTTTCTGAGGCGTCAGATAGATTCACTTTCTCGTGGAGCCATCACCACCATCACTAGAACTTTTCATCTTGCAAAACCAAAATTCCACAACCATGAAAGTCTCATTCCCCATTCCCTCCCACTGCCCCTGGCACCGATATCCACTTCAGTCCCTGAGTTGTCGACTCCAGGGCACCCACTGGAGTGGAATCCTGCAGTGTTTGCTGACGGGTCATTTTGGAAGAGCTGACTTTCAGTCTGAAGCTCTGCCTGTTGGCATCTGAAGAATCTGCATTTAAGGAGAGGGTGTATGAGGAAGGGGGTGTCTGCGGGACAAAGGTGTCCGGGGTGCAGGTGAGCCAGGACCTGACCAGCTGCCTTTTGGGTCCTCTAGTCCCATCTCTTGGTCTGTGCCTCATCTGCATCATCACTGTCCCCGCTGGCACCGCTGGGGTGTTGTTGTCTGAGTGAGAGTCCCCTGGTGCCCCTGCTCTCCTCCCCTCCTCCTGCTGGTTGCGGAGGGAACTGCTTGCTGTGTGGTCTCTACTCCTGAGGCATGAAGGACCCTGTAGCATGGACCTGCAGACTGTGGGGTGTGGTCCCAAGAGCATGGGGCCCACATAGGACACGACATCGGGGCGTGACAAGTGCTAGGGCTGCCTCATCACTGACAGGGAATGTTGCCCAGATCCTGCTCCAGAGGGCGTGGTGGGTGGCCTGGGACCCTAGAGGCCCCATTCCTATACTGGAGCTTGGAGAGTGCATCCCCATGGGCTTCAGATGCACCCCATATCTCAGCCATATCCCTCTGTCCTGTCTTTGAACTCAGGAAAACGAGCTCTCTTGTCCACAACATAGGCCTGGTCCTCTTGATACAAGGTTTCTTTAAGTTAGGCGTCCTGGGATAGCAGCTCCTTTTAGGCCTGAGAAGGAACAACTCCGGAGTGTACAACAATTTCAGAGGAAACTAATATTCAATGACTATCCCTAACTACTCGGTTGTTGACTTCTATTAGTCATTATTCTCCTGGTTTTAGCTCTGATGTGGGGATTACAGAGGAGTCAACATTTAAATCTTCGTAATCTGTGTATTTGTAGCTTCAGTATCATTACTGACCCATAGTTTTTTACGGTTTGGGAAGAGTTATTGATTTCATGTATCATGTAAAGGATTCACAATGATGATAGGACAATTAAGATTACAATAATAGCTAGTAAATTGTTCACATTTTCTCTACCTGTGCATCTATTGTATGCATATGAGTTTAGATGTCAATATTAGTGAAATGATATAGAGGACTAGAGAACTTATTTTAAAAATCACTATTAATGTGTGATGAAGAAAATGTAAAAGTTCTTCCATAATCGGTGATGTTGTATCTTGAGAGCCTAGATGAAATTGATATGCCTTAGTCATATACAGGATTTTAGCCTATCATTTAACTTTGACAAAGCTACATCACTTTTTACTTTTATCTCATTTATTGAGGAAGACATAATTGTTATGGTGTTGGCTTGAAACTGGTTGAAAAGGACTTGAGTCCTTCCTTATTTTACATTTACATAGGTAGGATCTTGAAACGTAGGATATGGTGGAGGACATCCGTGTAACCATTCTAGGTTAGGAGTAGCAATTTCCACTGCTAAGACTCCTTGTTTAGACACAAATGCTTTTCAAAGTATGAAGATTATTAGCATTACTGCTGCTACTGAGATGAATGAGCCTAAAGACAAAACATTTCATGTTGTGTGTGTCTCAGGGTACTCAGACTAACGTAGTGACATCCCTGAGAGGCCACGAAAGTGCGGCAGGAAGTCATATTTACTACTACAAATATACTTGTGAAGTGAATTTTTGCTCATGCTGAGTTAACTGTATAACCTGAGAATAGTGGGAATCAGTGTAGAAAGCCTCCTATAATAGTGAAGACTGCTCCCATGGACATTAGGTCATGGAAGTGTGCTACTACATAGTATGTATCCTGGAGGACAATGTCTGGGGATGAGTTGGCTAAGATGATTCCTGTCAAACCACCTACTGTAAAAAGAAAAACTAAAGCCTAAATCTCATAATATAGTGGGAGGTCATATAGAATTACCTCCGTGAACAGTTGCTAACCAGGGACTTCCCTGGTGACGCAGTGGTTAAGAATTCGTCTGCCAATGCAGGGGACACGGGTTCGAGCCCTTGTCTGGGAAGATTCCACATGCCGTGGAGCAAAAAGCCCGTGTGCCACAACTACTGAGCCTGCCCTCTAGAGCCCGCAAGCCACAACTACTGAAGCCCACGCGCCTAGAGGCCGTGCTGTGCAACAAGAGAAGCCAGTGCAATGAAAGGGCCGCACACCACAACGAAGAGTAGCTGCCGCTCACCGCAACCAGAGAAAGCCCATGCGCAGCAACCAAGACCCAACTCAGCCAAAAAATAAAAAAGAAAAGAAAAAGAAAAATTAAATAAGGAGTTGCTAATCAGCTAGATACTTTTACTCCTGTAGGGATAGAAGTAATTACGGTAGCTGATGCAAAGTATGCTCCTGAGTCCACAGCTATCCCTATGGTAAACATGTGATGGGCCCACAAGAGAACTCCTAAAAAACCAGTGGACATGACTCATACTATTCCCAGATAGCTGAAAGGCAATTTTTGTCCTAAATAGTATGTAATGATATGTGAGTTTATAACAAACCCTGTTAGGCCATGAATACAGACTTCAGGGTGAGCAAAGTATCAAAAGAGGTGTTGGTATAGGATTCGGTCTCCTCCTGCAGGGTCAAAGAAAGTAGTGTTTAGATTTCTATCTCTTAACAGCATGGCAATTCTGGCTGCTTGGACTGAGATTGGTAATTATAGTAATATGGCTATAGTTGGGGAAGATTAAACAAATAATGGTGTTTGGTATTGGGATATGACTGCTGGTTTTGTATTAAAGATTATAGTAATAAAAGTAATAATACCAAGAATTGAGGAGACACCTGCTAAATGTAAGGAGAAAGCAGTTAGGTCGACAGAGGCTCCTGCATGGGCCAGATTGCAGGCTAGAGCTGAATACACGGTCCCACTGGTACCAGAACCAGCTTCTACTATTGGTGATATGAGTAGGAGTAAGAATGATGGGGGAAGTCGTCAAAAGTTTATATGATTTATTGGGGGAAATGCTACTTCAGGTGTCCGAGTTATTAGTGGCTCAAGTCAGTTTTCAAAGCCTGCAATCATAACGGGTACAGCAATAAAGAAAATTATTACAAGTGCAGGGACTGTTATGACAACCTTACAGATTTGGGCATCTCCAAGTAGCGGTCCAGGTCAGCATAGCTCAGCCTGGATTAATATAATTAAGGTGCTGCCTGCTACTCCAGCTCAAGCACCAAATAATAAATATAAAATGCCGATATCTTTGTGATTTGTTGAAAATAATCAGCAGTGTATGAACAGAGGTAAAATGACTGAGTTAGCATTAGACTGTAAATCTAAAGACAGAGATTTTACCCTCTTTCTGGCAAACCCTGTGGTGAATCAACAAATTGAATTGTAACTTCAGAGAAGCAGCTTCAATTCTGCCAGTGATTATCCTGCTCTTTTTTTTTTCTTTTTTTCTTTCTCAAATGAAGGAGAAGTAGACTGAAGCCAGTTGACTAGAGGATTTGCCTGTTAACTAAAGTTTCCTGGGGTTAAAACTCATCAATCTCGTAAAGATTTGGCTTCAATACAGTGTTTGCTTTACATTCAATTGATGTAGAATAAAGTCTTGCAATCCTTATTTTTAGGAATTAAGTAAATTTCACTTGTTTAGGGTTTTGAAAGCTCTTGGTCTGAACTAACCTAAATTCCTAGTCCAGCACCGATAGAATGGGTGTTGTGTGTAGTAACCGTGTGGGTATTATGATTGGTAATGATAGGAAGGTTATTTCTTTGTATGTTCAAATTGTTTTGTGTTTGTTTTGTTTAATGAAGGGAATATAGTTAGTGATGTGGAGTATGTTAGCTACAAGTAGAAATATATGCTGAGGACTGCTATGATGGCTATTAGTGTTGGTAGAATGATGTTGTCGTTTTTGTTATCTCTTGGATAATTATTCATTTGGGTAGAAAGCCTGATAGTGGTGGGCGATGTCCTAATGATACTATAATGGTGAGGAAAATGATTGTGATGGGAGGTGTTTTATCTCATGTGTGTGATAATGATACTCTTGCAGTACATGATCTGGGCATAAATAAGAAGAAGATAGTGTTATTATGATATAAATTAGTATGTTTAGGATTGTTATATTCTGAATATACATTATAATAGCTGTTATTCATCCTATAAGGGCAATTGATGAGGAGGGTGTAATACTTTCCAGGTGAGCATGGCGAAGTCTGCCTCAGCCTCCAGCTATGATTTATAATATCACTATGATTAATAGTATATTTAGGTTGATGGATGGTGACATGTGGTATAAAACTGAGAGGGGTGCAATTTTGTCATGTTGATAGCATCAGCTCTGCTGTTCATGGGATGCCTCGTGTGACTTCAGGCACTCAGAAGTGAAATGGGGAAAGTCCTACTTTTGTGACAAGGGCGATTGTCATGAGGGTGGACGCTGCTGGATTAAAGATTCTTGTTGTTCATTGTGCTCTTTGACCAGAGTATATTAGATTAATGATAATAGCCATTATAAGTAGTATTGATGTGGTGGACTGTTTTAGGAAATATTTGTTGGATGCTTCTGTAGCTTATGGGTTCAAGTTTTTTTATTAGAATGGGAATACCATTAACCAGTGTGAGCTTGTTATACAATTATATTTCCTGAGAAAATGGTCAGTAGAATGATGGTAAAAACAATGAGAGTTTATTAGCACAGGAAGGATATACAAAAATATTTTGGGGGTACGGGCCTGAAGCTTACTTAGAGAACTTTACTATATAGCATGTGGTGTAATGTGGTAGGTAGCATGGAGAATGCAAAATTATTAGGAAGAATTCAATTCCAGGAATAAGAGCATTGAAACCTCTATGATTTACTCTATCAAAGAATCTCTTTTGTCAGACATATTTCTTAAATTTGTGGTGGGTTGCCTGGTATGATGACAAGTAGTGAAATCTCTCATATACATAAGGTTAATGTTAGTCGTAAAAAACTTCTCATAAGAGATGTATGCGTTGATCATATCAAAATTGTAGGTAGGAGGCTCAAATTCATAGAAAGGAGATTGTTAGATGTGTTTTAATGATGACTTGGGCTGTATATAATTCTGGGACCTAGGGATTGTCGAATGCTCCGAAAAATAGATTGCTGTGGAAATGTTTATTATAGGGAAATTGACATATTCTCTAGGAGGGACGGGGTGAAGGGGCCTGCTACATTTTCTACATTGAAGACTTATACAGGTTTTGATGCTACTTCCGTTAAATCAAGTGGGGCTTCATTGGATTTCTGCTACTGCGGAGATAATCAAATTCTGGGTAGGGGTCAGGAGAAAATGAGTCATAGGTGTTCTTGTGTAATAATTACTGTTGAAAGTGTAAATGATCCATTTATCAGTAAGACTGAGAATAGAATAACTGCTACATTACTTCATATGAGATGATTGTCTGTGCTATTGTTCCTAGAGCTCCAGTGAGTGTGTATTTTGAATGTGAAGTTCATCCAGATCTGAGGATGGAGTAAATGGCTAGGTGTGATATGGCTAATAGAAATAATATGCCTACATTTATATTAATTAGTGGATAAGATATGGGAAGAGGAATTCATGTTGTGAGAGCCAGGGTTAAGGCTAGCATTGGGGTTAAGGCTAGCAAGAGAAGCCACCGCAATGAGAAGCCCGCGCACCGCAACAAAGAGTAGCCCCCGCTTGCCGCAACTAGAGAAAGCCTGCGCATAGCAACGAAGACCCAACACAGCCAAAAACAAATTAATTAATTAATTAGTTAACTATTTTAAACAAAAGTACTATATCCTTCTGTACAGCTTCTCTGGGAAGAACAGAGAGATGGCGTAGGAGAGTGAGAAAGACCAATATTTAGTGCACATCTCTCATGCAGGTGCTCTGCTGGCTCAGATAGATTTATCCCCACTTTACAAAGGAGGAAATAATCTCAGAGAGGTTTAGTAATTTTCCCAAAGCCAAACAGCTATGGAGTGGCAGAACCAAGATCTGAACCAAGTCTGTTACCTTCAAAGCCTAAGTCCTCATCACAACAAAACTCAATTAATATTTACATTTATCGAATTACATGGCAACCTGGGGAGTTCTTGGCACAATCCTGAATAAGAGTGAGAAAGAAAGAAATAGCATTGTTCCTATAGTCAACCCAAATTTTTGGGGCAGCTGCTAGATGCCTGGCCCTTTTTGGGGTTCAGCAGTGATCAAGACAGGAAGAGTCCTGCTTTCATGAACCACGTAGTGGGGAGGAGAGACGGGTGCAACTTGGGTGAGGGATTTCACCTTGCTGGACCTCTGTTTTGGCATCTGGAAAATGGGATGGGTGTTCCTCATTTTCTGGGATTGTCCAGCCCTCACATTCTCTGATTCCATAAGAAGCATTTGTTTTCCTGTTTCTTTCAAATTCATTCAGGCCGTGAGCTGTGATGAATGTTGTTAGCTGCTCCCCAAATCACTCTATTCCCACCCTTTTCCTGTGATCAGGTCTTTCCCGAAACATGACTCACAGTCAGTCAAGTCACAGAACCGAAGGGGCACCCAGCAGAAAAATCCCAACCCTTGCTTCCCAGGAGCTCTGCGGTCTACCTGCCAGGTAAACTTAACTCACCTGGCACAAGGGGGCCATCCCTGGTGTCACATCAACATGATCTCAGGCACAAACCTCCTTGTTTTTCCATTTTGTCTTGAAGTTACTTGTTGAAACAACTGCACAAATATGACACAGATATAAAATCAGGCATCTTCTGCCCCCAGTGCCTACTAATAAATGATTTTCTGCCACTTTAATGATAAAGATAGAACATTTCAACATTCTGCTACCCTTATTATTTGTCATTTTTGTTGATATTTCTATGGACTACATCTTTCAATATTTTAACAATGGAACATTTATTTAGGGTGTTCCAGACCCAGCCTTTAGTGGTAAAGGTTTTGTTGTTATATTTCTATTATGTTTCCTTTAAAAATCATTATCCTATTTAAATGGATTAAGTCAATTCTATAGGCATTTACCTTATGATATTGATGAAATTGATACATAGAGGGCAGTAGTACAAGTTGATTGGACTTGAGAACCTCTATTAGCACAGTTAAGTATAAATATTATCTATATGTAAACCAAAGTACAGGCCGAGTGAGATTCTCTGACTTTTTTCCACTGTCTGCCCCTCAAGCCTGTGAGAAATGGAATAGTTCTTGCCCTATCAGTAAACAAAGGATGTCACAGTCTTCAGCACTTGCAGCCCTCCAATGTGAGCCGGCGGGCCCTGAGGCACTCAGGATATGCAAATACAGAATGCAGGCCCCAGAGAGCTGAGGTGCATATCAAAGGAAGGAATTCAGTGAGCCCAGGCAAAGAAAAGCGCCGCATTCCTCACCTTGGGAGAGCTGGTTTTCCTTAGTTAACAATCACCTTTTGATGTTCCCCATTACCTGCGCCAGTTCCCTGCCCTGTCCCCTCCCCCCGGTACTTTAGCTCAGGGAGGAAGGAGCGCAGAGGGACTCGGCTGAATAAGGGGCCTGTGCGCCTCGGGAGGAGTTTTCAGCTGCTTTCCCCGCAGTCGGGAAGAGGGGCGCTGAGGCTGCAGCCGGACCCTCTGCCTCCCTTGCCCCGTTTCCCCTCAGGACGCTCAGGCCGACCCCCTCCTCACGCCCACCAGGCCTCGCGAGCCAGGACGAGGGCAGGGGCGAGAGGAGGGACCGAAGTTCTCGGGAACCAGACGCTGGAGGCCGCCCTTTCTGCACAGCAGCGGCGGGTGGCAGCGAACCCCTGCCCCTCAGAAGCTGGTCTTGTGCTGCCGCCCGGGCACCGGACAAGGCGGAGGGTCGGCGCCCACTTACCCGGCCCGCCGTCCCCGCGACTGTCATGGCTTCGGCCGCTGGGGCACCTCCAGAGCCGGCAGCCTCAGTGAGGTCGCCCTCCCCTCGGGCTCCGAGGCAGTTCCGTGAAGGCGGAGGGAAGAGACCCCGCCTGAGCCGGGAGTTCCAGCTCTGAGGAAACGCGGGCTCTGTTCAGCGCGCAGTGGGTGGGACCGCTCTGCCCTGAGGCCTTCCGGGAGGGAGCGGGGCGGCGGGGGAGGGAGCCGCCAGGAGCGCAGGGCCCCGTCGGGGGTCCTGGAGGGGCGGCCCGGCCTGTGGGCCACGCCCACTGTGGCCGCATCCCAGGCCTTTTTCCTGGAATCCTACACAAAAAAATTAGAAAGATACACAGTCTATAGTAAATATTCACAAATGATTGTTGCTGCTGGGCTCACTATTCTATTAAAGGTGTAAAATCCATAAAACACTTTAAGTTCAAAATTAAATATGAATTTTTACCTTTCTAATTATGTCCCTGATATTCACAGTTGTGGTTAATGAATCAGAGACTGTGGCATCACTAGTTAAAAATGAGCTTGTTAAAAATATAGAACTCAGGCCCACCGGACCTACTGAATCACAATCTGCACTTTTACAATCTCCCCAGTGTACTCGTGTACCCATGAATAGTTGAAAGGTACATTTTTACCTCGACAGGTCTTTTCTCTATGAGAAATACACACATTTTATCCAGTTTGATATAAATAAAACACTCAAAAATGCATATGCCTGTGTTGAAACCATCATTTTATCATTTCTTTTCCAGACAAGTATAGTCTCTATACTGGTTTTGTGGATCACATGCCATACTCTTTTCTTGTAGTTAGAAATAAGGTAGAGCAAGTTACTTTGTAAAAAAAAAATTATATATATATATATATATATGTATGTATTAGTGGATAATTGAAGACACTCTTCTAAATTAAAACCTTCTCTTAACTTGCTGTTTTCTTCTTGGGTCATATTATGAGCTCTTCCCGTGGCCACATGGCATGTGTACGTTTAATTTCAGGGACTGCTGACATTCCAGGATGTGGCCATAGATTTCTGTCAAGAGGAGTGAGAATGCCTGGACCAAGATCAATGGGAATTGTACAGGGATGTGATGTTAGAGAAGTATAGGAACCTGCTCTCCTTGGGTGAGGATACCTTCCTTCCAGAATTCCTTATCCAACCACTGGGTTTGCAGTCCTTCATTTGTAGAATGTCTCCTGGAATCTTCTGCTTCCTACAATAGGGTTTCAGATTGCAACGTTTCAGGAAAGATTGGGAGTTTGTGGGTATAATTTTTCTTATTCTTTTAAAATTGCAGCCTCCCTTTTAATATACTTTGTAACTGCTTGGGATGTGTCTATATGAACTGTGTACTATATGCTTCTGTTGTAGTCCTTACAATATTTCATTGTCTTATTTTCTCTAACAATTTTCCATGGATTCTTTGGGCTTAAGGTATATTAAAAGGGAGACTGCGAATCTGGGACTTCCCTGGTGATGCAGTGATTAAGAATTCGCCTGCCAATGCAGGGGACCCGGTTCGATCCCCGGTCCGGGAAGATCTCACATGCCACGGAACAACTAAGCCAGTGGGCCACAACTACTGAGTCTGCACGCCACAACTACTGAAGCCGGTGTGTCTTGAGCCCGTGCGCCATTTATTTTTTGGAGAATAAAACCACTTCTGAGTGATTAAAATTTAGGCCAGCTAGTCAAAATGCTTTATCACCTGTTCTTCTAAAACACTGGTCAATGGAACAAGTTTTACTAGGGATAACAGTGTAATTGTATTCTGGAGTTCATATGGGCAATATGGTTTATGACCTTGATGCTGGATCACGACATTTCAACGGTATAACTGCTATTAATTGTCTGTTTGTTCAACGATTAAAGTCTCACGTGATCTGAGTTCAGACTGGAGTCATCCTGGTTGGTTTCTGTCTATTGCAGATTTCTTCCAGCATGAAAGGACAAGAGCAATACGGCTTCCTTTACAAAATGTCTTCAAACTAAATGATGATATAATCTACATTCAATTAATTTATACATACCCTACTGTAGAACAGGGTTCGTTACGCAGGCAGAGCCCGGTAATTATGTAAAACTGAAACTTTTTCTGCACTGGTTCAAGTCCTCTTCCTAAGAATATGTTTATAATCAACATTCTTTCACAAATTACCCAATTTAATTCACCATAGCATTCCTCATATTAACTAAATGGAAAATCCTAGGCTATATACAAATCCAGAAAGGGCCAAAAATCATCAGCCCCCATGGATGATTACAACCCATTGCTGAGGCATTCAAATTACTTATTAAAGAACCACTATGTCCATCAACATCATCAATTTATATATTATTGCCCCAAAGCTAGCCTTAACCCTGGCTCTCACAACATGAATTCCTCTTCCCATATCTTATCCACTAATTAGTATAAATGTAGGCATATTATTTCTATTAGCCATATCACACCTAGCCATTTACTCCATCCTCAGATCTGGATGAACTTCACATTCAAAATACTCACTCACTGGAGCTGTAGGAACAATAGCACAGACGATCATCTCATATGAAGTAATGTAGCAGTTATTCTATTCTCAGTCTTACTGGTAAATGGATCATTTACACTTTCAACAGTAATTATTACACAAGAACACCTATGACTAATTTTCTCCTGACCGCTACCCAGAATTTGATTATCTCCGCAGTAGCAGAAATCCAGTGAAGCCCCACTTGATTTAACAGAAGTAGAATCAAAACCTGTACATGTCTTCAATGTAGAAAATGTAGCAGGCCCATTCACCCCGTCCTTCCTAGAGAATATGTCAATTTCCCTATAATAAACATTTCCACAGCAATCTATTTTTAGGAGCATTCGGCAATCCCTAGGTGCCAGAATTATATATTCTTTCATCTTTTAAATATAGTTTTTTTTAAAAAATAATTTTTATAGTTTTACTACCTTTAAACAAAATGTACTCCATTGCTGTGGAATATTCCTTCATAGGAGCGTGCATGGTTCATTTCTGCATCCGTCTGTGATGGCCTTCAGGTTCTTTCAGGTTTGGCTCCTGTGGCTGCACGTCTATGTCCGTGTGTCCTGGTGCAGGGCTGGTGGGTTTGTGTTCAACTGGGAGGAGCACTGTGGGTCTCCGTGCACGGACGTCGCTATCTGAGGCCCGATTGCTTCAGAAGTGGTTGCATCCCCCCGTTGCGTACCAGGCTTTCCATTGCTCCACATCCTGCTGATAATTGATACTATGTCTTTCATGTCTGCCATTCTGGTAGGTGTATGCACAGTATTTTGCTTATGGCTTTAATCCCTCTGTTGTTAGTGAAGTTGTGCATCTTGTGGTATTCATGGACTATTTCCTGTTGTTTTTTGAAAAGTTTTAAAAATTGTGGTCTGGTACACATAACGTAAAATGTACTATCTTAACCATTTTTAAGTGCACATTTCAGGGTCAAGAAGTAATTCACACTGTTGTGCAAACCTGACCACCATCATCCTCCAGAACTTTTTCATCTTGCAAAATTGAAACAGTCCCCATTAAACACTCACTCCCCATTGTCCTTCCCTCAGCCTCTGGCCCCCAACGTCCTACTTTATGTCCTTATATTTCCAACTGCTCTAGGGGCCTTGTATGAGTGGATCAAGCACTGTTTGTTTTTTTGTTTCTAGCTTACATCACTGAGCATAATGCCCTCAAGGTTCATCCCTGCTGCATCCTGTGTCAGAATTGACTTCCTTTTTAGGCTGAATAGCATTCCCTTGTATTGATGGACCGTGTTTTTCTTCTCCATTCATCCATTAGTGGACACATGTAATATCTACATTCATTTCTACTGTCATAATATTTGTGGAATAAACTCAGAAAGTCCTATGAATCAAAAGTCATTTGCCATTAACTTTTTTCTTAAACTTGTTGTTGTGGAAAACATCAAGACTAAGAAAAGGGAAAAATACATGTCAGCTTCACTTGTGTTCAGGAATTAATGCTTTACGGATTCACTTTATTCCCTGTGTGTGTGCTCTGCGTGTGCATGTGCCTGTTTGCATACATATGCTGTTCATGTGCATAGGTATGTGAACTTGCACACATTAGTGTGTGCATGGGCATATGGGTGCATGTGTGTTCACATGCTAGTGTGTGAATATAGTTGTGCTGTGCACGTGCATATGTTTGTGTGTGTGCTGTGCCTGCCTGTGCGCACACCTGTGTGTTTGCTGGAACCACTTGCAAGTTGGCTGCAGACTGAATTGTGCCCCAGATATATCCGCACGCAGCTGCTCTAACAATCCTGCGTAGCCACGAAAAGGTCACAGATCTCAGGGATTTAAATGGATGGAGCAGGATATCCTGACACAGAGTTTGTCTTCCAATGACTGTCACTGTCTTAGTAACATCCTTCACACCTTCTTTAAGCCCCATTCAGGGTCCAGTTTAGACTCCCATTACATTCAGTCACCTGTCCCAGGTCCCCTAAAGCAACAATGTCACCGTTGGAGAGCCCGGCCAAGGCTGGGGGTGCCCCTCCTGTTGGCCTGGCCTCCAGGCCCTGCCCTTGGCTCCTGTTTTCTCATATCTCAGCCAGGCCCCGACTTGGATCGGGCCGCCACCTCTTTCCTCACAGGGTCCCATCGCCCAGTCAAGGGGGTTCATTCTCCCCAAACACAGCATCAGGAGTCGGGGGCTGACAGTCCCCACTGGGTCTCCTTCATGTGAGACCCTGTGCTGTTGAAAGAGCAGGCACCCTGCCCTCGGGGGTGGGGGACTGGGGGGCGACATGATGCCCACGATGGGCAGGCGGGTCTCCGGGTGGGGCGAGCCAGTGTGCAAGGAGTTCCGCGGTGGGTTCTCCTCTCCAACGGCTTCTGTGCCCCTACCTCTCCCCGTGCCTCCCCTCGAAGACAGCACGGTGCCCGGGTTGGGAACCATGGGAGCCGTCAGCCACCGCCCCCTCTACACACACACACACACGCACGCACACGCACACGCACACGCACACGCTGCAGGGAAGCAGGACCTGAGTGCAGGGCTCTCAGCGGCCCTGAGCGCCCCGCCCGGAATCGGCCAGCCGAATGGACAGACCGGATCTCCCGACCCGGACCATGCAGGACTCTCCTGACCTGGCTTGCAGTGTGGCCGCCTCCTTCTGGAAGGCTGGGAGGCTGGAATCAGGCCACTTCTTATCTGTCCTGGCAGCAGACTGGG
The DNA here is from genome assembly GCF_965194825.1 of Balaenoptera physalus. Classification (NCBI taxonomy): domain Eukaryota; kingdom Metazoa; phylum Chordata; class Mammalia; order Artiodactyla; family Balaenopteridae; genus Balaenoptera; species Balaenoptera physalus. The sequence goes on along the minus strand of NW_028124744.1, from coordinate 75,804 downwards.
CTGCACTCTAAGAAGTTAGTGGCTCGCCCGTGGATCCTGACCATCAGGTGGCCAGAGAAATTGGGAACATTTCTGTTTTGCCTGTTGAAATGTTTAATGACAAAGATTTTGTTCAGTTTCCTGATGTGGGTGTCCAAAGATGAGAGACCCATGTGTGTGATCTGTACCTCCTATGAGATCAGCCGTAAGCTAGTTGAAACATGATCAAGTTGTGTCTACATGGTAGATTTAGACCTCTGCATGTCCTGTCTACTGATTATGTTTAGAGCTGACCATGTGTTGTCTATAATAAGAAGATTTAGACCTGATCATGTTCTGTGTACGCTAGGACTATGGGGACCTGGGTAGAGACCCGGCCTGGCCTCAGTACTGGGAAGCTCCATGCCTGCATCTGAATGTCAGTGCTTAGATGTCTGGGGTCTGGAGCTGAGGTGGGCTTGTCTACGTAACAGCCTCTCTTCTGAGTGTGGTGACCTGGTCCTCCCAAGGGTCAGTGCTATGGTCGGGGCCTTAGTCTTAATCCCTGCAAGGTTCACCTTCCCTGGGGCTCATGGAGAATCCTCAGGAGGACTACCTGGCAATAATTCCAATTTACCAGCACGTGCATGGTGCATAGGGAAGCAGGTTTAGCTGCTGAATTGATTGCAGGGCACGCAGATCGGGCAAAAGGCCGATGGGTGACAGCTGAGGCTGCTGCTGAGCTCTCCCTCCAGTCTACCGTCCCTACTCAGCAGAGTCCAGAGCTGCCCCTCGGCTTTCAGCCCTGCTGTCCTGTGAGCTTTCTCAACATGTAAGTGAGACGAGAAAGGACTGAGCATGCCAGCACCAGGGTCGTGTGTCCAACTCTAGTATGAAAGCTGTAAAAACAGTTAAAATCACACAGAACCAAAGTGAGAAGAGGAGGACTCCTCTGGGACAAGTGTGGGGAAAGGAGACCCACCTGACACTTTTTCCCATCCCAGGAGGTCCCAGGGACCCAGCTTGTTTCCACATTGGGGGAGCCCCCTGCAGAGCCATGGTGTCCTGACCAAGGGGACGTGTGACCCCAGGTGCAGGGTCTGGGGAGGTGAGGGCACCCTGGGACTGTGGACATGTGACCCAGGTGGAGGGGCCTGGGGAGGTGGGTCACCCTGGTGAGTGTGGATGTGTGGCCCCAGGTATAGGGTGCGGGGACTGTGTGGGTCTCACCTTACCTGCATGGGTCAGGATCACATGGATGGGGAGACCGCATATGCGCTCTTTGCCTGCAGTGTGTCCTGTCCCCTTTGAGATTTCCAACCTCTGCATTAAGGGTGTTGTCCTGATTAACCTGTGGTTCCTTTTCTTCTCTTCATCTTGTCACAATCATATTAGGTCAGGCACGTTTGAGTGGGTTGCTGCTCTGTGTTCCGGTGAGTGACAACACTTGGTCGTATCGTATTAATACTATAGCATATCATATGTCTAATCTATGGGGGTCACCACTGCCTGGGTCCCCCTGGACAGAGGTCAAGTGAGCACAGACTAGCCCCCCCTAAGAATGGTCTCCCATGTTCTCTGTGAGGGTACCGTGATGGCCCCTATGGTAGGGGACTGTGTCTGGGCCTCCGACATTTGTGATGAAGGGGAGTCGAAATGGAATCTCAATTAACAAGACATTATTTTAAGAATTTATTTTAAGTGAAATAAAACACACGTCACATACCCTTTACCATCATCACCGTTTTAAGTGCACGTTTCTGAGGCGTCAGATAGATTCACTTTCTCGTGGAGCCATCACCACCATCACTAGAACTTTTCATCTTGCAAAACCAAAATTCCACAACCATGAAAGTCTCATTCCCCATCCCCTCCCACTGCCCCTGGCACCGATATCCACTTCAGTCCCTGAGTTGTCGACTCCAGGGCACCCACTGGAGTGGAATCCTGCAGTGTTTGCTGACGGGTCATTTTGGAAGAGCTGACTTTCAGTCTGAAGCTCTGCCTGTTGGCATCTGAAGAATCTGCATTTAAGGAGAGGGTGTATGAGGAAGGGGGTGTCTGCGGGACAAAGGTGTCCGGGGTGCAGGTGAGCCAGGACCTGACCAGCTGCCTTTTGGGTCCTCTGGTCCCATCTCTTGGTCTGTGCCTCATCTGCATCATCACTGTCCCCGCTGGCACCGCTGGGGTGTTGTTGTCTGAGTGAGAGTCCCCTGGTGCCCCTGCTCTCCTCCCCTCCTCCTGCTGGTTGCGGAGGGAACTGCTTGCTGGGTGGTCTCTACTCCTGAGGCATGAAGGACCCTGTAGCATGGACCTGCAGACTGTGGGGTGTGGTCCCAAGAGCATGGGGCCCACATAGGACACGACATCGGGGCGTGACAAGTGCTAGGGCTGCCTCATCACTGACAGGGAATGTTGCCCAGATCCTGCTCCAGAGGGCGTGGTGGGTGGCCTGGGACCCTAGAGGCCCCATTCCTATACTGGAGCTTGGAGAGTGCATCCCCATGGGCTTCAGATTCACCCCATATCTCAGCCATATCCCTCTGTCCTGTCTTTGAACTCAGGAAAACGAGCTCTCTTGTCCACAACATAGGCCTGGTCCTCTTGATACAAGGTTTCTTTAAGTTAGGCGTCCTGGGATAGCAGCTCCTTTTAGGCCTGAGAAGGAACAACTCCGGAGTGTACAACAATTTCAGAGGAAACTAATATTCAATGACTATCCCTAACTACTCGGTTGTTGACTTCTATTAGTCATTATTCTCCTGGTTTTAGCTCTGATGTGGGGATTACAGAGGAGTCAACATTTAAATCTTCGTAATCTGTGTATTTGTAGCTTCAGTATCATTACTGACCCATAGTTTTTTACGGTTTGGGAAGAGTTATTGATTTCATGTATCATGTAAAGGATTCACAATGATGATAGGACAATTAAGATTACAATAATAGCTAGTAAATTGTTCACATTTTCTCTACCTGTGCATCTATTGTATGCATATGAGTTTAGATGTCAATATTAGTGAAATGATATAGAGGACTAGAGAACTTATTTTAAAAATCACTATTAATGTGTGATGAAGAAAATGTAAAAGTTCTTCCATAATCGGTGATGTTGTATCTTGAGAGCCTAGATGAAATTGATATGCCTTAGTCATATACAGGATTTTAGCCTATCATTTAACTTTGACAAAGCTACATCACTTTTTACTTTTATCTCATTTATTGAGGAAGACATAATTGTTATGGTGTTGGCTTGAAACTGGTTGAAAAGGACTTGAGTCCTTCCTTATTTTACATTTACATAGGTAGGATCTTGAAACGTAGGATATGGTGGAGGACATCCGTGTAACCATTCTAGGTTAGGAGTAGCAATTTCCACTGCTAAGACTTCTTGTTTAGACACAAATGCTTTTCAAAGTATGAAGATTATTAGCATTACTGCTGCTACTGAGATGAATGAGCCTAAAGACAAAACATTTCATGTTGTGTGTGTCTCAGGGTACTCAGACTAACGTAGTGACATCCCTGAGAGGCCACGAAAGTGCGGCAGGAAGTCATATTTACTACTACAAATATACTTGTGAAGTGAATTTTTGCTCATGCTGAGTTAACTGTATAACCTGAGAATAGTGGGAATCAGTGTAGAAAGCCTCCTATAATAGTGAAGACTGCTCCCATGGACATTAGGTCATGGAAGTGTGCTACTACATAGTATGTATCCTGGAGGACAATGTCTGGGGATGAGTTGGCTAAGATGATTCCTGTCAAACCACCTCCTGTAAAAAGAAAAACTAAAGCCTAAATCTCATAATATAGTGGGAGGTCATATAGAATTACCTCCGTGAACAGTTGCTAACCAGGGACTTCCCTGGTGACGCAGTGGTTAAGAATTCGTCTGCCAATGCAGGGGACACGGGTTCGAGCCCTTGTCTGGGAAGATTCCACATGCCGTGGAGCAAAAAGCCCGTGTGCCACAACTACTGAGCCTGCCCTCTAGAGCCCGCAAGCCACAACTACTGAAGCCCACGCGCCTAGAGGCCGTGCTGTGCAACAAGAGAAGCCAGTGCAATGAAAGGGCCGCACACCACAACGAAGAGTAGCTGCCGCTCACCGCAACCAGAGAAAGCCCATGCGCAGCAACCAAGACCCAACTCAGCCAAAAAATAAAAAAGAAAAGAAAAAGAAAAATTAAATAAGGAGTTGCTAATCAGCTAGATACTTTTACTCCTGTAGGGATAGAAGTAATTACGGTAGCTGATGCAAAGTATGCTCCTGAGTCCACAGCTATCCCTATGGTAAACATGTGATGGGCCCACAAGAGAACTCCTAAAAAACCAGTGGACATGACTCATACTATTCCCAGATAGCTGAAAGGCAATTTTTGTCCTAAATAGTATGTAATGATATGTGAGTTTATAACAAACCCTGTTAGGCCATGAATACAGACTTCAGGGTGAGCAAAGTATCAAAAGAGGTGTTGGTATAGGATTCGGTCTCCTCCTGCAGGGTCAAAGAAAGTAGTGTTTAGATTTCTATCTCTTAACAGCATGGCAATTCTGGCTGCTTGGACTGAGATTGGTAATTATAGTAATATGGCTATAGTTGGGGAAGATTAAACAAATAATGGTGTTTGGTATTGGGATATGACTGCTGGTTTTGTATTAAAGATTATAGTAATAAAAGTAATAATACCAAGAATTGAGGAGACACCTGCTAAATGTAAGGAGAAAGCAGTTAGGTCGACAGAGGCTCCTGCATGGGCCAGATTGCAGGCTAGAGCTGAATACACGGTCCCACTGGTACCAGAACCAGCTTCTACTATTGGTGATATGAGTAGGAGTAAGAATGATGGGGGAAGTCGTCAAAAGTTTATATGATTTATTGGGGGAAATGCTACTTCAGGTGTCCGAGTTATTAGTGGCTCAAGTCAGTTTTCAAAGCCTGCAATCATAACGGGTACAGCAATAAAGAAAATTATTACAAGTGCAGGGACTGTTATGACAACCTTACAGATTTGGGCATCTCCAAGTAGCGGTCCAGGTCAGCATAGCTCAGCCTGGATTAATATAATTAAGGTGCTGCCTGCTACTCCAGCTCAAGCACCAAATAATAAATATAAAATGCCGATATCTTTGTGATTTGTTGAAAATAATCAGCAGTGTATGAACAGAGGTAAAATGACTGAGTTAGCATTAGACTGTAAATCTAAAGACAGAGATTTTACCCTCTTTCTGGCAAACCCTGTGGTGAATCAACAAATTTAATTGTAACTTCAGAGAAGCAGCTTCAATTCTGCCAGTGATTATCCTGCTCTTTTTTTTTTCTTTTTTTCTTTCTCAAATGAAGGAGAAGTAGACTGAAGCCAGTTGACTAGAGGATTTGCCTGTTAACTAAAGTTTCCTGGGGTTAAAACTCATCAATCTCGTAAAGATTTGGCTTCAATACAGTGTTTGCTTTACATTCAATTGATGTAGAATAAAGTCTTGCAATCCTTATTTTTAGGAATTAAGTAAATTTCACTTGTTTAGGGTTTTGAAAGCTCTTGGTCTGAACTAACCTAAATTCCTAGTCCAGCACCGATAGAATGGGTGTTGTGTGTAGTAACCGTGTGGGTATTATGATTGGTAATGATAGGAAGGTTATTTCTTTGTATGTTCAAATTGTTTTGTGTTTGTTTTGTTTAATGAAGGGAATATAGTTAGTGATGTGGAGTATGTTAGCTACAAGTAGAAATATATGCTGAGGACTGCTATGATGGCTATTAGTGTTGGTAGAATGATGTTGTCGTTTTTGTTATCTCTTGGATAATTATTCATTTGGGTAGAAAGCCTGATAGTGGTGGGCGATGTCTTAATGATACTATAATGGTGAGGAAAATGATTGTGATGGGAGGTGTTTTATCTCATGTGTGTGATAATGATACTCTTGTAGTACATGATCTGGGCATAAATAAGAAGAAGATAGTGTTATTATGATATAAATTAGTATGTTTAGGATTGTTATATTCTGAATATACATTATAATAGCTGTTATTCATCCTATAAGGGCAATTGATGAGGAGGGTGTAATACTTTCCAGGTGAGCATGGCGAAGTCTGCCTCAGCCTCCAGCTATGATTTATAATATCACTATGATTAATAGTATATTTAGGTTGATGGATGGTGACATGTGGTATAAAACTGATAGGGGTGCAATTTTGTCATGTTGATAGCATCAGGTCTGCTGTTCATGGGATGCCTCGTGTGACTTCAGGCACTCAGAAGTGAAATGGGGAAAGTCCTACTTTTGTGACAAGGGCGATTGTCATGAGGGTGGATGCTGCTGGATTAAAGATTCTTGTTATTCATTGTGCTCTTTGACCAGAGTATATTAGATTAATGATAATAGCCATTATAAGTAGTATTGATGTGGTGGACTGTTTTAGGAAATATTTGTTGGATGCTTCTGTAGCTTATGGGTTCATGTTTTTTTGTTAGAATGGTAATACCATTAACCAGTGTGAGCTTGTTATACAATTATATTTCCTGAGAAAATGGTCAGTAGAATGATGGTAAAAACAATGAGAGTTTATTAGCACAGGAAGGATATACAAAAATATTTTGGGGGTACGGGCCTGAAGCTTACTTAGAGAACTTTACTATATAGCATGTGGTGTAATGTGGTAGGTAGCATGGAGAATGTAAAATTATTAGGAAGAATTCAATTCCAGGAATAAGAGCATTGAAACCTCTATGATTTACTCTATCAAAGAATCTCTTTTGTCAGACATATTTCTTAAATTTGTGGTGGGTTGCCTGGTATGATGACAAGTAGTGAAATCTCTCATATACATAAGGTTAATGTTAGTCGTAAAAAACTTTTCATAAGAGATGTATGCGTTGATCATATCAAAATTGTAGGTAGGAGGCTCAAATTCATAGAAAGGAGATTGTTAGATGTGTTTTAATGATGACTTGGGCTGTATATAATTCTGGCACCTAGGGATTGTCGAATGCTCCGAAAAATAGATTGCTGTGGAAATGTTTATTATAGGGAATTGACATATTCTCTAGGAGGGACGGGGTGAATGGGCCTGCTACATTTTCTACATTGAAGACTTATACAGGTTTTGATGCTACTTCCGTTAAATCAAGTGGGGCTTCATTGGATTTCTGCTACTGCGGAGATAATCAAATTCTGGGTAGGGGTCAGGAGAAAATGAGTCATAGGTGTTCTTGTGTAATAATTACTGTTGAAAGTGTAAATGATCCATTTATCAGTAAGACTGAGAATAGAATAACTGCTACATTACTTCATATGAGATGATTGTCTGTGCTATTGTTCCTAGAGCTCCAGTGAGTGTGTATTTTGAATGTGAAGTTCATCCAGATCTGAGGATGGAGTAAATGGCTAGGTGTGATATGGCTAATAGAAATAATATGCCTACATTTATATTAATTAGTGGATAAGATATGGGAAGAGGAATTCATGTTGTGAGAGCCAGGGTTAAGGCTAGCATTGGGGTTAAGGCTAGCATTGGGGTTAAGTCTAGCAAGAGAAGCCACCGCAATGAGAAGCCCGCGCACCGCAACAAAGAGTAGCCCCCGCTTGCCGCAACTAGAGAAAGCCTGCGCATAGCAACGAAGACCCAACACAGCCAAAAACAAATTAATTAATTAATTAGTTAACTATTTTAAACAAAAGTACTATATCCTTCTGTACAGCTTCTCTGGGAAGAACAGAGAGATGGCGTAGGAGAGTGAGAAAGACCAATATTTAGTGCACATCTCTCATGCAGGTGCTCTGCTGGCTCAGATAGATTTATCCCCACTTTACAAAGGAGGAAATAATCTCAGAGAGGTTTAGTAATTTTCCCAAAGCCAAACAGCTATGGAGTGGCAGAACCAAGATCTGAACCAAGTCTGTTACCTTCAAAGCCTAAGTCCTCATCACAACAAAACTCAATTAATATTTACATTTATCGAATTACATGGCAACCTGGGGAGTTCTTGGCACAATCCTGAATAAGAGTGAGAAAGAAAGAAATAGCATTGTTCCTATAGTCAACCCAAATTTTTGGAGCAGCTGCTAGATGCCTGGCCCTTTTTGGGGTTCAGCAGTGATCAAGACAGGAAGAGTCCTGCTTTCATGAACCACGTAGTGGGGAGGAGAGACGGGTGCAACTTGGGTGAGGGATTTCACCTTGCTGGACCTCTGTTTTGTCATCTGGAAAATGGGATGGGTGTTCCTCATTTTCTGGGATTGTCCAGCCCTCACATTCTCTGATTCCATAAGAAGCATTTGTTTTCCTGTTTCTTTCAAATTCATTCAGGCCGTGAGCTGTGATGAATGTTGTTAGCTGCTCCCCAAATCACTCTATTCCCACCCTTTTCCTGTGATCAGGTCTTTCCCGAAACATGACTCACAGTCAGTCAAGTCACAGAACCGAAGGGGCACCCAGCAGAAAAATCCCAACCCTTGCTTCCCAGGAGCTCTGCGGTCTACCTGCCAGGTAAACTTAACTCACCTGGCACAAGGTGGCCATCCCTGGTGTCACATCAACATGATCTCAGGCACAAACCTCCTTGTTTTTCCATTTTGTCTTGAAGTTACTTGTTGAAACAACTGCACAAATATGACACAGATATAAAATCAGGCATCTTCTGCCCCCAGTGCCTACTAATAAATGATTTTCTGCCACTTTAATGATAAAGATAGAACATTTCAACATTCTGCTACCCTTATTATTTGTCATTTTTGTTGATATTTCTATGGACTACATCTTTCAATATTTTAACAATGGAACATTTATTTAGGGTGTTCCAGACCCAGCCTTTAGTGGTAAAGGTTTTGTTGTTATATTTCTATTATGTTTCCTTTAAAAATCATTATCCTATTTAAATGGATTAAGTCAATTCTATAGGCATTTACCTTATGATATTGATGAAATTGATACATAGAGGGCAGTAGTACAAGTTGATTGGACTTGAGAACCTCTATTAGCACAGTTAAGTATAAATATTATCTATATGTAAACCAAAGTACAGGCCGAGTGAGATTCTCTGACTTTTTTCCACTGTCTGCCCCTCAAGCCTGTGAGAAATGGAATAGTTCTTGCCCTATCAGTAAACAAAGGATGTCACAGTCTTCAGCACTTGCAGCCCTCCAATGTGAGCCGGCGGGCCCTGAGGCACTCAGGATATGCAAATACAGAATGCAGGCCCCAGAGAGCTGAGGTGCATATCAAAGGAAGGAATTCAGTGAGCCCAGGCAAAGAAAAGCGCCGCATTCCTCACCTTGGGAGAGCTGGTTTTCCTTAGTTAACAATCACCTTTTGATGTTCCCCATTACCTGCGCCAGTTCCCTGCCCTGTCCCCTCCCCCCGGTACTTTAGCTCAGGGAGGAAGGAGCGCAGAGGGACTCGGCTGAATAAGGGGCCTGTGCGCCTCGGGAGGAGTTTTCAGCTGCTTTCCCCGCAGTCGGGAAGAGGGGCGCTGAGGCTGCAGCCGGACCCTGTGCCTCCCTTGCCCCGTTTCCCCTCAGGACGCTCAGGCCGACCCCCTCCTCACGCCCACCAGGCCTCGCGAGCCAGGACGAGGGCAGGGGCGAGAGGAGGGACCGAAGTTCCCGGGGACCAGACGCTGGAGGCCGCTCTTTCTGCACAGCAGCGGCGGGTGGCAGCGAACCCCTGCCCCTCAGAAGCTGGTCTTGTGCTGCCGCCCGGGCACCGGACAAGGCGGAGGGTCGGCGCCCACTTACCCGGCCCGCCGTCCCCGCGACTGTCATGGCTTCGGCCGCTGGGGCACCTCCAGAGCCGGCAGCCTCAGTGAGGTCGCCCTCCCCTCGGGCTCCGAGGCAGTTCCGTGAAGGCGGAGGGAAGAGACCCCGCCTGAGCCGGGAGTTCCAGCTCTGAGGAAACGCGGGCTCTGTTCAGCGCGCAGTGGGTGGGACCGCTCTGCCCCGAGGCCTTCCGGGAGGGAGCGGGGCGGCGGGGGAGGGAGCCGCCAGGAGCGCAGGGCCCCGTCGGGGGTCCTGGAGGGGCGGCCTGGCCTGGGGGCCACGCCCACTGTGGCCGCAGCCCAGGCCTTTTTCCTGGAATCCTACACAAAAAAATTAGAAAGATACACAGTCTATAGTAAATATTCACAAATGATTGTTGCTGCTGTGCTCACTATTCTATTAAAGGTGTAAAATCCATAAAACACTTTAAGTTCAAAATTAAATATGAATTTTTACCTTTCTTATTATGTCCCTGATATTCACAGTTGTGGTTAATGAATCAGAGACTGTGGCATCACTAGTTAAAAATGAGCTTGTTAAAAATATAGAACTCAGGCCCACCGGACCTACTGAATCACAATCTGCACTTTTACAATCTCCCCAGTGTACTCGTGTACCCATGAATAGTTGAAAGGTACATTTTTACCTCGACAGGTCTTTTCTCTATGAGAAATACACACATTTTATCCAGTTTGATATAAATAAAACACTCAAAAATGCATATGCCTGTGTTGAAACCATCATTTTATCATTTCTTTTCCAGACAAGTATAGTCTCTATACTGGTTTTGTGGATCACATGCCATACTCTTTTCTTGTAGTTAGAAATAAGGTAGAGCAAGTTACTTTGTAAAAAAAAAATTATATATATATATATATATATGTATGTATTAGTGGATAATTGAAGACACTCTTCTAAATTAAAACCTTCTCTTAACTTGCTGTTTTCTTCTTGGGTCATATTATGAGCTCTTCCCGTGGCCACATGGCATGTGTACGTTTAATTTCAGGGACTGCTGACATTCCAGGATGTGGCCATAGATTTCTGTCAAGAGGAGTGAGAATGCCTGGACCAAGATCAATGGGAATTGTACAGGGATGTGATGTTAGAGAAGTATAGGAACCTGCTCTCCTTGGGTGAGGATACCTTCCTTCCAGAATTCCTTATCCAACCACTGGGTTTGCAGTCCTTCATTTGTAGAATGTCTCCTGGAATCTTCTGCTTCCTACAATAGGGTTTCAGATTGCAACGTTTCAGGAAAGATTGGGAGTTTGTGGGTATAATTTTTCTTATTCTTTTAAAATTGCAGCCTCCCTTTTAATATACTTTGTAACTGCTTGGGATGTGTCTATATGAACTGTGTACTATATGCTTCTGTTGTAGTCCTTACAATATTTCATTGTCTTATTTTCTCTAACAATTTTCCATGGATTCTTTGGGCTTAAGGTATATTAAAAGGGAGACTGCGAATCTGGGACTTCCCTGGTGATGCAGTGATTAAGAATTCGCCTGCCAATGCAGGGGACCCGGTTCGATCCCCGGTCCGGGAAGATCTCACATGCCACGGAACAACTAAGCCAGTGGGCCACAACTACTGAGTCTGCACGCCACAACTACTGAAGCCGGTGTGTCTTGAGCCCGTGCGCCATTTATTTTTTGGAGAATAAAACCACTTCTGAGTGATTAAAATTTAGGCCAGCTAGTCAAAATGCTTTATCACCTGTTCTTCTAAAACACTGGTCAATGGAACAAGTTTTACTAGGGATAACAGTGTAATTGTATTCTGGAGTTCATATGGGCAATATGGTTTATGACCTTGATGCTGGATCACGACATTTCAACGGTATAACTGCTATTAATTGTCTGTTTGTTCAACGATTAAAGTCTCACGTGATCTGAGTTCAGACTGGAGTCATCCTGGTTGGTTTCTGTCTATTGCAGATTTCTTCCAGCATGAAAGGACAAGAGCAATACGGCTTCCTTTACAAAATGTCTTCAAACTAAATGATGATATAATCTACATTCAATTAATTTATACATACCCTACTGTAGAACAGGGTTCGTTACGCAGGCAGAGCCCGGTAATTATGTAAAACTGAAACTTTTTCTGCACTGGTTCAAGTCCTCTTCCTAAGAATATGTTTATAATCAACATTCTTTCACAAATTACCCAATTTAATTCACCATAGCATTCCTCATATTAACTAAATGGAAAATCCTAGGCTATATACAAATCCAGAAAGGGCCAAAAATCATCAGCCCCCATGGATGATTACAACCCATTGCTGAGGCATTCAAATTACTTATTAAAGAACCACTATGTCCATCAACATCATCAATTTATATATTATTGCCCCAAAGCTAGCCTTAACCCTGGCTCTCACAACATGAATTCCTCTTCCCATATCTTATCCACTAATTAGTATAAATGTAGGCATATTATTTCTATTAGCCATATCACACCTAGCCATTTACTCCATCCTCAGATCTGGATGAACTTCACATTCAAAATACTCACTCACTGGAGCTGTAGGAACAATAGCACAGACGATCATCTCATATGAAGTAATGTAGCAGTTATTCTATTCTCAGTCTTACTGGTAAATGGATCATTTACACTTTCAACAGTAATTATTACACAAGAACACCTATGACTAATTTTCTCCTGACCGCTACCCAGAATTTGATTATCTCCGCAGTAGCAGAAATCCAGTGAAGCCCCACTTGATTTAACAGAAGTAGAATCAAAACCTGTACATGTCTTCAATGTAGAAAATGTAGCAGGCCCATTCACCCCGTCCTTCCTAGAGAATATGTCAATTTCCCTATAATAAACATTTCCACAGCAATCTATTTTTAGGAGCATTCGGCAATCCCTAGGTGCCAGAATTATATATTCTTTCATCTTTTAAATATAGTTTTTTTTAAAAAATAATTTTTATAGTTTTACTACCTTTAAACAAAATGTACTCCATTGCTGTGGAATATTCCTTCATAGGAGCGTGCATGGTTCATTTCTGCATCCGTCTGTGATGGCCTTCAGGTTCTTTCAGGTTTGGCTCCTGTGGCTGCACGTCTATGTCCGTGTGTCCTGGTGCAGGGCTGGTGGGTTTGTGTTCAACTGGGAGGAGCACTGTGGGTCTCCGTGCACGGACGTCGCTATCTGAGGCCCGATTGCTTCAGAAGTGGTTGCATCCCCCCGTTGCGTACCAGGCTTTCCATTGCTCCACATCCTGCTGATAATTGATACTATGTCTTTCATGTCTGCCATTCTGGTAGGTGTATGCACAGTATTTTGCTTATGGCTTTAATCCCTCTGTTGTTAGTGAAGTTGTGCATCTTGTGGTATTCATGGACTATTTCCTGTTGTTTTTTGAAAAGTTTTAAAAATTGTGGTCTGGTACACATAACGTAAAATGTACTATCTTAACCATTTTTAAGTGCACATTTCAGGGTCAAGAAGTAATTCACACTGTTGTGCAAACCTGACCACCATCATCCTCCAGAACTTTTTCATCTTGCAAAATTGAAACAGTCCCCATTAAACACTCACTCCCCATTGTCCTTCCCTCAGCCTCTGGCCCCCAACGTCCTACTTTATGTCCTTATATTTCCAACTGCTCTAGGGGCCTTGTATGAGTGGATCAAGCACTGTTTGTTTTTTTGTGTCTAGCTTACATCACTGAGCATAATGCCCTCAAGGTTCATCCCTGCTGCATCCTGTGTCAGAATTGACTTCCTTTTTAGGCTGAATAGCATTCCCTTGTATTGATGGACCGTGTTTTTCTTCTCCATTCATCCATTAGTGGACACATGTAATATCTACATTCATTTCTACTGTCATAATATTTGTGGAATAAACTCAGAAAGTCCTATGAATCAAAAGTCATTTGCCATTAACTTTTTTCTTAAACTTGTTGTTGTGGAAAACATCAAGACTAAGAAAAGGGAAAAATACATGTCAGCTTCACTTGTGTTCAGGAATTAATGCTTTACGGATTCACTTTATTCCCTGTGTGTGTGCTCTGCGTGTGCATGTGCCTGTTTGCATACATATGCTGTTCATGTGCATAGGTATGTGAACTTGCACACATTAGTGTGTGCATGGGCATATGGGTGCATGTGTGTTCACATGCTAGTGTGTGAATATAGTTGTGCTGTGCACGTGCATATGTTTGTGTGTGTGCTGTGCCTGCCTGTGCGCACACCTGTGTGTTTGCTGGAACCACTTGCAAGTTGGCTGCAGACTGAATTGTGCCCCAGATATATCCGCACGCAGCTGCTCTAACAATCCTGCGTAGCCACGAAAAGGTCACAGATCTCAGGGATTTAAATGGATGGAGCAGGATATCCTGACACAGAGTTTGTCTTCCAATGACTGTCACTGTCTTAGTAACATCCTTCACACCTTCTTTAAGCCCCATTCAGGGTCCAGTTTAGACTCCCATTACATTCAGTCACCTGTCCCAGGTCCCCTAAAGCAACAATGTCACCGTTGGAGAGCCCGGCCAAGGCTGGGGGTGCCCCTCCTGTTGGCCTGGCCTCCAGGCCCTGCCCTTGGCTCCTGTTTTCTCATATCTCAGCCAGGCCCCGACTTGGATCGGGCCGCCACCTCTTTCCTCACAGGGTCCCATCGCCCAGTCAAGGGGGTTCATTCTCCCCAAACACAGCATCAGGAGTCGGGGGCTGACAGTCCCCACTGGGTCTCCTTCATGTGAGACCCTGTGCTGTTGAAAGAGCAGGCACCCTGCCCTCGGGGGTGGGGGACTGGGGGGCGACATGCGGCCCACGATGGGCAGGCGGGTCTCCGGGTGGGGCGAGCCAGTGTGCAAGGAGTTCCGCGGTGGGTTCTCCTCTCCAACGGCTTCTGTGCCCCTACCTCTCCCCGTGCCTCCCCTCGAAGACAGCACGGTGCCCGGGTTGGGAACCATGGGAGCCGTCAGCCACCGCCCCCTCTACACACACACACACACGCACGCACACGCACACGCACACGCACACGCTGCAGGGAAGCAGGACCTGAGTGCAGGGCTCTCAGCGGCCCTGAGCGCCCCGCCCGGAATCGGCCAGCCGAATGGACAGACCGGATCTCCCGACCCGGACCATGCAGGACTCTCCTGACCTGGCTTGCAGTGTGGCCGCCTCCTTCTGGAAGGCTGGGAGGCTGGAATCAGGCCACTTCTTATCTGTCCTGGCAGCAGACTGGGCTGCACTCTAAGAAGTTAGTGGCTCGCCCGTGGATCCTGACCATCAGGTGGCCAGAGAAATTGGGAACATTTCTGTTTTGCCTGTTGAAATGTTTAATGACAAAGATTTTGTTCAGTTTCCTGATGTGGGTGTCCAAAGATGAGAGACCCATGTGTGTGATCTGTACCTCCTATGAGATCAGCCGTAAGCTAGTTGAAACATGATCAAGTTGTGTCTACATGGTAGATTTAGACCTCTGCATGTCCTGTCTACTGATTATGTTTAGAGCTGACCATGTGTTGTCTATAATAAGAAGATTTAGACCTGATCATGTTCTGTGTACGCTAGGACTATGGGGACCTGGGTAGAGACCCGGCCTGGCCTCAGTACTGGGAAGCTCCATGCCTGCATCTGAATGTCAGTGCTTAGATGTCTGGGGTCTGGAGCTGAGGTGGGCTTGTCTACGTAACAGCCTCTCTTCTGAGTGTGGTGACCTGGTCCTCCCAAGGGTCAGTGCTATGGTCGGGGCCTTAGTCTTAATCCCTGCAAGGTTCACCTTCCCTGGGGCTCATGGAGAATCCTCAGGAGGACTACCTGGCAATAATTCCAATTTACCAGCACGTGCATGGTGCATAGGGAAGCAGGTTTAGCTGCTGAATTGATTGCAGGGCACGCAGATCGGGCAAAAGGCCGATGGGTGACAGCTGAGGCTGCTGCTGAGCTCTCCCTCCAGTCTACCGTCCCTACTCAGCAGAGTCCAGAGCTGCCCCTCGGCTTTCAGCCCTGCTGTCCTGTGAGCTTTCTCAACATGTAAGTGAGACGAGAAAGGACTGAGCATGCCAGCACCAGGGTCGTGTGTCCAACTCTAGTATGAAAGCTGTAAAAACAGTTAAAATCACACAGAACCAAAGTGAGAAGAGGAGGACTCCTCTGGGACAAGTGTGGGGAAAGGAGACCCACCTGACACTTTTTCCCATCCCAGGAGGTCCCAGGGACCCAGCTTGTTTCCACATTGGGGGAGCCCCCTGCAGAGCCATGGTGTCCTGACCAAGGGGACGTGTGACCCCAGGTGCAGGGTCTGGGGAGGTGAGGGCACCCTGGGACTGTGGACATGTGACCCAGGTGGAGGGGCCTGGGGAGGTGGGTCACCCTGGTGAGTGTGGATGTGTGGCCCCAGGTATAGGGTGCGGGGACTGTGTGGGTCTCACCTTACCTGCATGGGTCAGGATCACATGGATGGGGAGACCGCATATGCGCTCTTTGCCTGCAGTGTGTCCTGTCCCCTTTGAGATTTCCAACCTCTGCATTAAGGGTGTTGTCCTGATTAACCTGTGGTTCCTTTTCTTCTCTTCATCTTGTCACAATCATATTAGGTCAGGCACGTTTGAGTGGGTTGCTGCTCTGTGTTCCGGTGAGTGACAACACTTGGTCGTATCGTATTAATACTATAGCATATCATATGTCTAATCTATGGGGGTCACCACTGCCTGGGTCCCCCTGGACAGAGGTCAAGTGAGCACAGACTAGCCCCCCCTAAGAATGGTCTCCCATGTTCTCTGTGAGGGTACCGTGATGGCCCCTATGGTAGGGGACTGTGTCTGGGCCTCCGACATTTGTGATGAAGGGGAGTCGAAATGGAATCTCAATTAACAAGACATTATTTTAAGAATTTATTTTAAGTGAAATAAAACACACGTCACATACCCTTTACCATCATCACCGTTTTAAGTGCACGTTTCTGAGGCGTCAGATAGATTCACTTTCTCGTGGAGCCATCACCACCATCACTAGAACTTTTCATCTTGCAAAACCAAAATTCCACAACCATGAAAGTCTCATTCCCCATCCCCTCCCACTGCCCCTGGCACCGATATCCACTTCAGTCCCTGAGTTGTCGACTCCAGGGCACCCACTGGAGTGGAATCCTGCAGTGTTTGCTGACGGGTCATTTTGGAAGAGCTGACTTTCAGTCTGAAGCTCTGCCTGTTGGCATCTGAAGAATCTGCATTTAAGGAGAGGGTGTATGAGGAAGGGGGTGTCTGCGGGACAAAGGTGTCCGGGGTGCAGGTGAGCCAGGACCTGACCAGCTGCCTTTTGGGTCCTCTGGTCCCATCTCTTGGTCTGTGCCTCATCTGCATCATCACTGTCCCCGCTGGCACCGCTGGGGTGTTGTTGTCTGAGTGAGAGTCCCCTGGTGCCCCTGCTCTCCTCCCCTCCTCCTGCTAGTTGCGGAGGGAACTGCTTGCTGGGTGGTCTCTACTCCTGAGGCATGAAGGACCCTGTAGCATGGACCTGCAGACTGTGGGGTGTGGTCCCAAGAGCATGGGGCCCACATAGGACACGACATCGGGGCGTGACAAGTGCTAGGGCTGCCTCATCACTGACAGGGAATGTTGCCCAGATCCTGCTCCAGAGGGCGTGGTGGGTGGCCTGGGACCCTAGAGGCCCCATTCCTATATTGGAGCTTGGAGAGTGCATCCCCATGGGCTTCAGATTCACCCCATATCTCAGCCATATCCCTCTGTCCTGTCTTTGAACTCAGGAAAACGAGCTCTCTTGTCCACAACATAGGCCTGGTCCTCTTGATACAAGGTTTCTTTAAGTTAGGCGTCCTGGGATAGCAGCTCCTTTTAGGCCTGAGAAGGAACAACTCCGGAGTGTACAACAATTTCAGAGGAAACTAATATTCAATGACTATCCCTAACTACTCGGTTGTTGACTTCTATTAGTCATTATTCTCCTGGTTTTAGCTCTGATGTGGGGATTACAGAGGAGTCAACATTTAAATCTTCGTAATCTGTGTATTTGTAGCTTCAGTATCATTACTGACCCATAGTTTTTTACGGTTTGGGAAGAGTTATTGATTTCATGTTTCATGTAAAGGATTCACAATGATGATAGGACAATTAAGATTACAATAATAGCTAGTAAATTGTTCACATTTTCTCTACCTGTGCATCTATTGTATGCATATGAGTTTAGATGTCAATATTAGTGAAATGATATAGAGGACTAGAGAACTTATTTTAAAAATCACTATTAATGTGTGATGAAGAAAATGTAAAAGTTCTTCCATAATCGGTGATGTTGTATCTTGAGAGCCTAGATGAAATTGATATGCCTTAGTCATATACAGGATTTTAGCCTATCATTTAACTTTGACAAAGCTACATCACTTTTTACTTTTATCTCATTTATTGAGGAAGACATAATTGTTATGGTGTTGGCTTGAAACTGGTTGAAAAGGACTTGAGTCCTTCCTTATTTTACATTTACATAGGTAGGATCTTGAAACGTAGGATATGGTGGAGGACATCCGTGTAACCATTCTAGGTTAGGAGTAGCAATTTCCACTGCTAAGACTCCTTGTTTAGACACAAATGCTTTTCAAAGTATGAAGATTATTAGCATTACTGCTGCTACTGAGATGAATGAGCCTAAAGACAAAACATTTCATGTTGTGTGTGTCTCAGGGTACTCAGACTAACGTAGTGACATCCCTGAGAGGCCACGAAAGTGCGGCAGGAAGTCATATTTACTACTACAAATATACTTGTGAAGTGAATTTTTGCTCATGCTGAGTTAACTGTATAACCTGAGAATAGTGGGAATCAGTGTAGAAAGCCTCCTATAATAGTGAAGACTGCTCCCATGGACATTAGGTCATGGAAGTGTGCTACTACATAGTATGTATCCTGGAGGACAATGTCTGGGGATGAGTTGGCTAAGATGATTCCTGTCAAACCACCTACTGTAAAAAGAAAAACTAAAGCCTAAATCTCATAATATAGTGGGAGGTCATATAGAATTACCTCCGTGAACAGTTGCTAACCAGGGACTTCCCTGGTGACGCAGTGGTTAAGAATTCGTCTGCCAATGCAGGGGACACGGGTTCGAGCCCTTGTCTGGGAAGATTCCACATGCCGTGGAGCAAAAAGCCCGTGTGCCACAACTACTGAGCCTGCCCTCTAGAGCCCGCAAGCCACAACTACTGAAGCCCACGCGCCTAGAGGCCGTGCTGTGCAACAAGAGAAGCCAGTGCAATGAAAGGGCCGCACACCACAACGAAGAGTAGCTGCCGCTCACCGCAACCAGAGAAAGCCCATGCGCAGCAACCAAGACCCAACTCAGCCAAAAAATAAAAAAGAAAAGAAAAAGAAAAATTAAATAAGGAGTTGCTAATCAGCTAGATACTTTTACTCCTGTAGGGATAGAAGTAATTACGGTAGCTGATGCAAAGTATGCTCCTGAGTCCACAGCTATCCCTATGGTAAACATGTGATGGGCCCACAAGAGAACTCCTAAAAAACCAGTGGACATGACTCATACTATTCCCAGATAGCTGAAAGGCAATTTTTGTCCTAAATAGTATGTAATGATATGTGAGTTTATAACAAACCCTGTTAGGCCATGAATACAGACTTCAGGGTGAGCAAAGTATCAAAAGAGGTGTTGGTATAGGATTCGGTCTCCTCCTGCAGGGTCAAAGAAAGTAGTGTTTAGATTTCTATCTCTTAACAGCATGGCAATTCTGGCTGCTTGGACTGAGATTGGTAATTATAGTAATATGGCTATAGTTGGGGAAGATTAAACAAATAATGGTGTTTGGTATTGGGATATGACTGCTGGTTTTGTATTAAAGATTATAGTAATAAAAGTAATAATACCAAGAATTGAGGAGACACCTGCTAAATGTAAGGAGAAAGCAGTTAGGTCGACAGAGGCTCCTGCATGGGCCAGATTGCAGGCTAGAGCTGAATACACGGTCCCACTGGTACCAGAACCAGCTTCTACTATTGGTGATATGAGTAGGAGTAAGAATGATGGGGGAAGTCGTCAAAAGTTTATATGATTTATTGGGGGAAATGCTACTTCAGGTGTCCGAGTTATTAGTGGCTCAAGTCAGTTTTCAAAGCCTGCAATCATAACGGGTACAGCAATAAAGAAAATTATTACAAGTGCAGGGACTGTTATGACAACCTTACAGATTTGGGCATCTCCAAGTAGCGGTCCAGGTCAGCATAGCTCAGCCTGGATTAATATAATTAAGGTGCTGCCTGCTACTCCAGCTCAAGCACCAAATAATAAATATAAAATGCCGATATCTTTGTGATTTGTTGAAAATAATCAGCAGTGTATGAACAGAGGTAAAATGACTGAGTTAGCATTAGACTGTAAATCTAAAGACAGAGATTTTACCCTCTTTCTGGCAAACCCTGTGGTGAATCAACAAATTGAATTGTAACTTCAGAGAAGCAGCTTCAATTCTGCCAGTGATTATCCTGCTCTTTTTTTTTTCTTTTTTTCTTTCTCAAATGAAGGAGAAGTAGACTGAAGCCAGTTGACTAGAGGATTTGCCTGTTAACTAAAGTTTCCTGGGGTTAAAACTCATCAATCTCGTAAAGATTTGGCTTCAATACAGTGTTTGCTTTACATTCAATTGATGTAGAATAAAGTCTTGCAATCCTTATTTTTAGGAATTAAGTAAATTTCACTTGTTTAGGGTTTTGAAAGCTCTTGGTCTGAACTAACCTAAATTCCTAGTCCAGCACCGATAGAATGGGTGTTGTGTGTAGTAACCGTGTGGGTATTATGATTGGTAATGATAGGAAGGTTATTTCTTTGTATGTTCAAATTGTTTTGTGTTTGTTTTGTTTAATGAAGGGAATATAGTTAGTGATGTGGAGTATGTTAGCTACAAGTAGAAATATATGCTGAGGACTGCTATGATGGCTATTAGTGTTGGTAGAATGATGTTGTCGTTTTTGTTATCTCTTGGATAATTATTCATTTGGGTAGAAAGCCTGATAGTGGTGGGCGATGTCTTAATGATACTATAATGGTGAGGAAAATGATTGTGATGGGAGGTGTTTTATCTCATGTGTGTGATAATGATACTCTTGTAGTACATGATCTGGGCATAAATAAGAAGAAGATAGTGTTATTATGATATAAATTAGTATGTTTAGGATTGTTATATTCTGAATATACATTATAATAGCTGTTATTCATCCTATAAGGGCAATTGATGAGGAGGGTGTAATACTTTCCAGGTGAGCATGGCGAAGTCTGCCTCAGCCTCCAGCTATGATTTATAATATCACTATGATTAATAGTATATTTAGGTTGATGGATGGTGACATGTGGTATAAAACTGATAGGGGTGCAATTTTGTCATGTTGATAGCATCAGGTCTGCTGTTCATGGGATGCCTCGTGTGACTTCAGGCACTCAGAAGTGAAATGGGGAAAGTCCTACTTTTGTGACAAGGGCGATTGTCATGAGGGTGGATGCTGCTGGATTAAAGATTCTTGTTATTCATTGTGCTCTTTGACCAGAGTATATTAGATTAATGATAATAGCCATTATAAGTAGTATTGATGTGGTGGACTGTTTTAGGAAATATTTGTTGGATGCTTCTGTAGCTTATGGGTTCATGTTTTTTTGTTAGAATGGTAATACCATTAACCAGTGTGAGCTTGTTATACAATTATATTTCCTGAGAAAATGGTCAGTAGAATGATGGTAAAAACAATGAGAGTTTATTAGCACAGGAAGGATATACAAAAATATTTTGGGGGTACGGGCCTGAAGCTTACTTAGAGAACTTTACTATATAGCATGTGGTGTAATGTGGTAGGTAGCATGGAGAATGTAAAATTATTAGGAAGAATTCAATTCCAGGAATAAGAGCATTGAAACCTCTATGATTTACTCTATCAAAGAATCTCTTTTGTCAGACATATTTCTTAAATTTGTGGTGGGTTGCCTGGTATGATGACAAGTAGTGAAATCTCTCATATACATAAGGTTAATGTTAGCCGTAAAAAACTTTTCATAAGAGATGTATGCGTTGATCATATCAAAATTGTACGTAGGAGGCTCAAATTCATAGAAAGGAGATTGTTAGATGTGTTTTAATGATGACTTGGGCTGTATATAATTCTGGCACCTAGGGATTGTCGAATGCTCCGAAAAATAGATTGCTGTGGAAATGTTTATTATAGGGAAATTGACATATTCTCTAGGAGGGACGGGGTGAATGGGCCTGCTACATTTTCTACATTGAAGACTTATACAGGTTTTGATGCTACTTCCGTTAAATCAAGTGGGGCTTCATTGGATTTCTGCTACTGCGGAGATAATCAAATTCTGGGTAGGGGTCAGGAGAAAATGAGTCATAGGTGTTCTTGTGTAATAATTACTGTTGAAAGTGTAAATGATCCATTTATCAGTAAGACTGAGAAGAGAATAACTGCTACATTACTTCATATGAGATGATTGTCTGTGCTATTGTTCCTAGAGCTCCAGTGAGTGTGTATTTTGAATGTGAAGTTCATCCAGATCTGAGGATGGAGTAAATGGCTAGGTGTGATATGGCTAATAGAAATAATATGCCTACATTTATATTAATTAGTGGATAAGATATGGGAAGAGGAATTCATGTTGTGAGAGCCAGGGTTAAGGCTAGCATTGGGGTTAAGGCTAGCATTGGGGTTAAGTCTAGCAAGAGAAGCCACCGCAATGAGAAGCCCGCGCACCGCAACAAAGAGTAGCCCCCGCTTGCCGCAACTAGAGAAAGCCTGCGCATAGCAACGAAGACCCAACACAGCCAAAAACAAATTAATTAATTAATTAGTTAACTATTTTAAACAAAAGTACTATATCCTTCTGTACAGCTTCTCTGGGAAGAACAGAGAGATGGCGTAGGAGAGTGAGAAAGACCAATATTTAGTGCACATCTCTCATGCAGGTGCTCTGCTGGCTCAGATAGATTTATCCCCACTTTACAAAGGAGGAAATAATCTCAGAGAGGTTTAGTAATTTTCCCAAAGCCAAACAGCTATGGAGTGGCAGAACCAAGATCTGAACCAAGTCTGTTACCTTCAAAGCCTAAGTCCTCATCACAACAAAACTCAATTAATATTTACATTTATCGAATTACATGGCAACCTGGGGAGTTCTTGGCACAATCCTGAATAAGAGTGAGAAAGAAAGAAATAGCATTGTTCCTATAGTCAACCCAAATTTTTGGAGCAGCTGCTAGATGCCTGGCCCTTTTTGGGGTTCAGCAGTGATCAAGACAGGAAGAGTCCTGCTTTCATGAACCACGTAGTGGGGAGGAGAGACGGGTGCAACTTGGGTGAGGGATTTCACCTTGCTGGACCTCTGTTTTGTCATCTGGAAAATGGGATGGGTGTTCCTCATTTTCTGGGATTGTCCAGCCCTCACATTCTCTGATTCCATAAGAAGCATTTGTTTTCCTGTTTCTTTCAAATTCATTCAGGCCGTGAGCTGTGATGAATGTTGTTAGCTGCTCCCCAAATCACTCTATTCCCACCCTTTTCCTGTGATCAGGTCTTTCCCGAAACATGACTCACAGTCAGTCAAGTCACAGAACCGAAGGGGCACCCAGCAGAAAAATCCCAACCCTTGCTTCCCAGGAGCTCTGCGGTCTACCTGCCAGGTAAACTTAACTCACCTGGCACAAGGGGGCCATCCCTGGTGTCACATCAACATGATCTCAGGCACAAACCTCCTTGTTTTTCCATTTTGTCTTGAAGTTACTTGTTGAAACAACTGCACAAATATGACACAGATATAAAATCAGGCATCTTCTGCCCCCAGTGCCTACTAATAAATGATTTTCTGCCACTTTAATGATAAAGATAGAACATTTCAACATTCTGCTACCCTTATTATTTGTCATTTTTGTTGATATTTCTATGGACTACATCTTTCAATATTTTAACAATGGAACATTTATTTAGGGTGTTCCAGACCCAGCCTTTAGTGGTAAAGGTTTTGTTGTTATATTTCTATTATGTTTCCTTTAAAAATCATTATCCTATTTAAATGGATTAAGTCAATTCTATAGGCATTTACCTTATGATATTGATGAAATTGATACATAGAGGGCAGTAGTACAAGTTGATTGGACTTGAGAACCTCTATTAGCACAGTTAAGTATAAATATTATCTATATGTAAACCAAAGTACAGGCCGAGTGAGATTCTCTGACTTTTTTCCACTGTCTGCCCCTCAAGCCTGTGAGAAATGGAATAGTTCTTGCCCTATCAGTAAACAAAGGATGTCACAGTCTTCAGCACTTGCAGCCCTCCAATGTGAGCCGGCGGGCCCTGAGGCACTCAGGATATGCAAATACAGAATGCAGGCCCCAGAGAGCTGAGGTGCATATCAAAGGAAGGAATTCAGTGAGCCCAGGCAAAGAAAAGCGCCGCATTCCTCACCTTGGGAGAGCTGGTTTTCCTTAGTTAACAATCACCTTTTGATGTTCCCCATTACCTGCGCCAGTTCCCTGCCCTGTCCCCTCCCCCCGGTACTTTAGCTCAGGGAGGAAGGAGCGCAGAGGGACTCGGCTGAATAAGGGGCCTGTGCACCTCGGGAGGAGTTTTCAGCTGCTTTCCCCGCAGTCGGGAAGAGGGGCGCTGAGGCTGCAGCCGGACCCTCTGCCTCCCTTGCCCCGTTTCCCCTCAGGACGCTCAGGCCGACCCCCTCCTCACGCCCACCAGGCCTCGCGAGCCAGGACGAGGGCAGGGGCGAGAGGAGGGACCGAAGTTCCCGGGGACCAGACGCTGGAGGCCGCTCTCTCTGCACAGCAGCGGCGGGTGGCAGCGAACCCCTGCCCCTCAGAAGCTGGTCTTGTGCTGCCGCCCGGGCACCGGACAAGGCGGAGGGTCGGCGCCCACTTACCCGGCCCGCCGTCCCCGCGACTGTCATGGCTTCGGCCGCTGGGGCACCTCCAGAGCCGGCAGCCTCAGTGAGGTCGCCCTCCCCTCGGGCTCCGAGGCAGTTCCGTGAAGGCGGAGGGAAGAGACCCCGCCTGAGCCGGGAGTTCCAGCTCTGAGGAAACGCGGGCTCTGTTCAGCGCGCAGTGGGTGGGACCGCTCTGCCCCGAGGCCTTCCGGGAGGGAGCGGGGCGGCGGGGGAGGGAGCCGCCAGGAGCGCAGGGCCCCGTCGGGGGTCCTGGAGGGGCGGCCTGGCCTGGGGGCCACGCCCACTGTGGCCGCAGCCCAGGCCTTTTTCCTGGAATCCTACACAAAAAAATTAGAAAGATACACAGTCTATAGTAAATATTCACAAATGATTGTTGCTGCTGGGCTCACTATTCTATTAAAGGTGTAAAATCCATAAAACACTTTAAGTTCAAAATTAAATATGAATTTTTACCTTTCTTATTATGTCCCTGATATTCACAGTTGTGGTTAATGAATCAGAGACTGTGGCATCACTAGTTAAAAATGAGCTTGTTAAAAATATAGAACTCAGGCCCACCGGACCTACTGAATCACAATCTGCACTTTTACAATCTCCCCAGTGTACTCGTGTACCCATGAATAGTTGAAAGGTACATTTTTACCTCGACAGGTCTTTTCTCTATGAGAAATACACACATTTTATCCAGTTTGATATAAATAAAACACTCAAAAATGCATATGCCTGTGTTGAAACCATCATTTTATCATTTCTTTTCCAGACAAGTATAGTCTCTATACTGGTTTTGTGGATCACATGCCATACTCTTTTCTTGTAGTTAGAAATAAGGTAGAGCAAGTTACTTTGTAAAAAAAAAATTATATATATATATATGTATGTATTAGTGGATAATTGAAGACACTCTTCTAAATTAAAACCTTCTCTTAACTTGCTGTTTTCTTCTTGGGTCATATTATGAGCTCTTCCCGTGGCCACATGGCATGTGTACGTTTAATTTCAGGGACTGCTGACATTCCAGGATGTGGCCATAGATTTCTGTCAAGAGGAGTGAGAATGCCTGGACCAAGATCAATGGGAATTGTACAGGGATGTGATGTTAGAGAAGTATAGGAACCTGCTCTCCTTGGGTGAGGATACCTTCCTTCCAGAATTCCTTATCCAACCACTGGGTTTGCAGTCCTTCATTTGTAGAATGTCTCCTGGAATCTTCTGCTTCCTACAATAGGGTTTCAGATTGCAACGTTTCAGGAAAGATTGGGAGTTTGTGGGTATAATTTTTCTTATTCTTTTAAAATTGCAGCCTCCCTTTTAATATACTTTGTAACTGCTTGGGATGTGTCTATATGAACTGTGTACTATATGCTTCTGTTGTAGTCCTTACAATATTTCATTGTCTTATTTTCTCTAACAATTTTCCATGGATTCTTTGGGCTTAAGGTATATTAAAAGGGAGACTGCGAATCTGGGACTTCCCTGGTGATGCAGTGATTAAGAATTCGCCTGCCAATGCAGGGGACCCGGTTCGATCCCCGGTCCGGGAAGATCTCACATGCCACGGAACAATTAAGCCAGTGGGCCACAACTACTGAGTCTGCACGCCACAACTACTGAAGCCGGTGTGTCTTGAGCCTGTGCGCCATTTATTTTTTGGAGAATAAAACCACTTCTGAGTGATTAAAATTTAGGCCAGCTAGTCAAAATGCTTTATCACCTGTTCTTCTAAAACACTGGTCAATGGAACAAGTTTTACTAGGGATAACAGTATAATTGTATTCTGGAGTTCATATGGGCAATATGGTTTATGACCTTGATGCTGGATCATGACATTTCAACGGTATAACTGCTATTAATTGTCTGTTTGTTCAACGATTAAAGTCTCACGTGATCTGAGTTCAGACTGGAGTCATCCTGGTTGGTTTCTGTCTATTGCAGATTTCTTCCAGCATGAAAGGACAAGAGCAATACGGCTTCCTTTACAAAATGTCTTCAAACTAAATGATGATATAATCTACATTCAATTAATTTATACATACCCTACTGTAGAACAGGGTTCGTTACGCAGGCAGAGCCCGGTAATTATGTAAAACTGAAACTTTTTCTGCACTGGTTCAAGTCCTCTTCCTAAGAATATGTTTATAATCAACATTCTTTCACAAATTACCCAATTTAATTCACCATAGCATTCCTCATATTAACTAAATGGAAAATCCTAGGCTATATACAAATCCAGAAAGGGCCAAAAATCATCAGCCCCCATGGATGATTACAACCCATTGCTGAGGCATTCAAATTACTTATTAAAGAACCACTATGTCCATCAACATCATCAATTTATATATTATTGCCCCAATGCTAGCCTTAACCCTGGCTCTCACAACATGAATTCCTCTTCCCATATCTTATCCACTAATTAGTATAAATGTAGGCATATTATTTCTATTAGCCATATCACACCTAGCCATTTACTCCATCCTCAGATCTGGATGAACTTCACATTCAAAATACTCACTCACTGGAGCTGTAGGAACAATAGCACAGACGATCATCTCATATGAAGTAATGTAGCAGTTATTCTATTCTCAGTCTTACTGGTAAATGGATCATTTACACTTTCAACAGTAATTATTACACAAGGACACCGATGACTAATTTTCTCCTGACCCCTACCCAGAATTTGATTATCTCCGCAGTAGCAGAAATCCAGTGAAGCCCCACTTGATTTAACAGAAGTAGAATCAAAACCTGTACATGTCTTCAATGTAGAAAATGTAGCAGGCCCATTCACCCCGTCCTTCCTAGAGAATATGTCAATTTCCCTATAATAAACATTTCCACAGCAATCTATTTTTCGGAGCATTCGACAATCCCTAGGTGCCAGAATTATAGATTCTTTCATCTTTTAAATATAGTTTTTTTTTAAAAATAATTTTTATAGTTTTACTACCTTTAAACAAAATGTACTCCATTGCTGTGGAATATTCCTTCATAGGAGCGTGCATGGTTCATTTCTGCATCCGTCTGTGATGGCCTTCAGGTTCTTTCAGGTTTGGCTCCTGTGGCTGCAAGTCCATGTCCGTGTGTCCTGGTGCAGGGCTGGTGGGTTTGTGTTCAACTGGGAGGAGCACTGTGGGTCTCTGTGCACGGACGTCGCTATCTGAGGCCCGATTGCTTCAGAAGTGGTTGCATCCCCCCGTTGCGTACCAGGCTTTCCATTGCTCCACATCCTGCTGATAATTGATACTATGTCTTTCATGTCTGCCATTCTGGTAGGTGTATACACAGTATTTTGCTTATGGCTTTAATCCCTCTGTTGTTAGTGAAGTTGTGCATCTTGTGGTATTCATGGACTATTTCCTGTTGTTTTTTGAAAAGTTTTAAAAATTGTGGTCTGGTACACATAACGTAAAATGTACTATCTTAACCATTTTTAAGTGCACATTTCAGGGTCAAGAAGTAATTCACACTGTTGTGCAAACCTGACCACCATCATCCTCCAGAACTTTTTCATCTTGCAAAATTGAAACAGTCCCCATTAAACACTCACTCCCCATTGTCCCTCCCTCAGCCTCTGGCCCTCAACGTCCTACTTTATGTCCCTATGTTTCCGACTGCTCTAGGGGCCTTGTATGAGTGGATCAAGCACTGTTTGTTTTTTTGTGTCTAGCTTACATCACTGAGCATAATGCGCTCAAGGTTCATCCCTGCTGCATCCTGTGTCAGAATTGACTTCCTTTTTAGGCTGAATAGCATTCCCTTGGATTGATGGACCGTGTTTTTCTTCTCCATTCATCCATTAGTGGACACATGTAATATCTACATTCATTTCTACTGTCATAATATTTGTGGAATAAACTCAGAAAGTCCTATGAATCAAAAGTCATTTGCCATTAACTTTTTTCTTAAACTTGTTGTTGTGGAAAACATCAAGGCTAAGAAAAGGGAAAAATACATGTCAGCTTCACTTGTGTTCAGGAATTAATGCTTTACGGATTCACTTTATTCCCTGTGTGTGTGCTCTGCGTGTGCATGTGCCTCTTTGCATACATATGCTGTGCATGTGCATAGGTATGTGAACTTGCACCCATTAGTGTGTGCATGGGCATATGGGTGCATGTGTGTTCACATGCTAGTGTGTGAATATAGTTGTGCTGTGCACGTGCATATGTTTGTGTGTGTGCTGTGCCTGCCTGTGCGCACACCTGTGTGTTTGCTGGAACCACTTGCAAGTTGGCTGCAGACTGAATTGTGCCCCAGATATATCCGCACGCAGCTGCTCTAACAATCCTGCGTAGCCACGTAAAGGTCACAGATCTCAGGGATTTAAATGGATGGAGCAGGATATCCTGACACAGAGTTTGTCTTCCAATGACTGTCACTGTCTCAGTAACATCCTTCACACCTTCTTTAAGCCCCATTCAGGGTCCAGTTTAGACTCCCATTACATTCATTCACCTGTCCCAGGTCCCCTAAAGCAACAATGTCACCGTTGGAGAGCCCGGCCAAGGCTGGGGGTGCCCCTCCTGTTGGCCTGGCCTCCAGGCCCTGCCCTTGGCTCCTGTTTTCTCATATCTCAGCCAGGCCCCGACTTGGATCGGGCCACCACCTCTTTCCTCACAGGGTCCCATCGCCCAGTCAAGGGGGTTCATTCTCCCCAAACACAGCATCAGGAGTCGGGGGCTGACAGTCCCCACTGGGTCTCCTTCATGTGAGATCCTGTGCTGTTGAAAGAGCAGGCACCCTGCCCTCGGGGGTGGGGGACTGGGGGGCGACATGCGGCCCACGATGGGCAGGCGGGTCTCCGGGTGGGGCGAGCCAGTGTGCAAGGAGTTCCGCGGTGGGTTCTCCTCTCCAACGGCTTCTGTGCCCCTACCTCTCCCCGTGCCTCCCCTCGAAGACAGCACGGTGCCCGGGTTGGGAACCATGGGAGCCGTCAGCCACCGCCCCCTCTACACACACACACACACGCACACGCACACGCACACGCACACGCTGCAGGGAAGCAGGACCTGAGTGCAGGGCTCTCAGCGGCCCTGAGCGCCCCGCCCGGAATCGGCCAGCCGAATGGACAGACCGGATCTCCCGGCCCGGACCATGCAGGACTCTCCTGACCTGGCTTTCAGTGTGGCCGCCTCCTTCTGGAAGCCTGGGAGGCTGGAATCAGGCCACTTCTTATCTGTCCTGGCAGCAGACTGGGCTGCACTCTAAGAAGTTCGTGGCTCGCCCGTGGATCCTGACCATCAGGTGGCCAGAGAAATTGGGAACATTTCTGTTTTGCCTGTTGAAATGTTTAATGACAAAGATTTTGTTCAGTTTCCTGATGTGGGTGTCCAAAGATGAGAGACCCATGTGTGTGATCTGTACCTCCTATGAGATCAGCCCTAAGCTAGTTGAAACATGATCAAGTTGTGTCTACATGGTAGATTTAGACCTCTGCATGTCCTGTCTACTGATTATGTTTAGAGCTGACCATGTGTTGTCTATAATAAGAAGATTTAGACCTGAGCATGTTCTGTGTACGCTAGGACTATGGGGACCTGGGTAGAGACCCGGCCTGGCCTCAGTACTGGGAAGCTCCGTGCCTGCATCTGAATGTCAGTGCTTAGATGTCTGGGGTCTGGAGCTGAGGTGGGCTTGTCTACGTAACAGCCTCTCTTCTGAGTGTGGTGACCTGGTCCTCCCAAGGGTCAGTGCTATGGTCGGGGCCTTAGTCTTAATCCCTGCAAGGTTCACCTTCCCTGGGGCTCATGGAGAATCCTCAGGAGGACTACCTGGCAATAATTCCAATTTACCAGCACGTGCATGGTGCATAGGGAAGCAGGTTTAGCTGCTGAATTGATTGCAGGGCACGCAGATCGGGCAAAAGGCCGATGGGTGACAGCTGAGGCTGCTGCTGAGCTCTCCCTCCAGTCTACCGTCCCTACTCAGCAGAGTCCAGAGCTGCCCCTCGGCTTTCAGCCCTGCTGTCCTGTGAGTTTTCTCAACATGTAAGTGAGACGAGAAAGGACTGAGCATGCCAGCACCAGGGTCGTGTGTTCAACTCTAGTATGAAAGCTGTAAAAACAGTTAAAATCACACAGAACCAAAGTGAGAAGAGGAGGACTCCTCTGGGACAAGTGTGGGGAAAGGAGACCCACCTGCCACTTTTTCCCATCCCAGGAGGTCCCAGGGACCCAGCTTGTTTCCACATTGGGGGAGCCCCCTGCAGAGCCATGGTGTCCTGACCAAGGGGACGTGTGACCCCAGGTGCAGGGTCTGGGGAGGTGAGGGCACCCTGGGACTGTGGACATGTGACCCAGGTGGAGGTGTCTGGGGAGGTGGGTCACCCTGGTGAGTGTGGATGTGTGGCCCCAGGTATAGGGTGCGAGGACTGTGTGGGTCTCACCATAACTGCATGGATCAGGATCACATGGATGGGGAGACCGCATATGCGCTCTTTGCCTGCAGTGTGTCCTGTCCCCTTTGAGATTTCCAACCTCTGCATTAAGGGTGTTGTCCTGATTAACCTGTGGTTCCTTTTCTTCTCTTCATCTTGTCACAATCATATGAGGTCAGGCATGTTTGAGTGGGTTGCTGCTCTGTGTTCCGGTGAGTGACAACACTTGGTGGTATCGTATTAATACTATAGCATATCATATGTCTAATCTATGGGGGTCACCACTGCCTGAGTCCCCCAGGACATAGGTCAGGTGAGCACAGACTAGCCCCCCCTAAGAATGGTCTCCCACGTGCTCTGTGAGGGTACCGTGATGGCCCCTAAGGTAGGGGACTGTGTCTGGGCCTCCGACATTTGTGATGAAGGGGAGTCGAAATGGAATCTCAATTAACAAGACATTATTTTAAGAATTTATTTTAAGTGAAATAAAACACACGTCACATACCCTTTACCATCATCACCGTTTTAAGTGCACGTTTCTGAGGCGTCAGATAGATTCACTTTCTCGTGGAGCCATCACCACCATCACTAGAACTTTTCATCTTGCAAAACCAAAATTCCACAACCATGAAAGTCTCATTCCCCATTCCCTCCCACTGCCCCTGGCACCGATATCCACTTCAGTCCCTGAGTTGTCGACTCCAGGGCACCCACTGGAGTGGAATCCTGCAGTGTTTGCTGACGGGTCATTTTGGAAGAGCTGACTTTCAGTCTGAAGCTCTGCCTGTTCGCATCTGAAGAATCTGCATTTAAGGAGAGGGTGTATGAGGAAGGGGGTGTCTGCGGGACAAAGGTGTCCGGGGTGCAGGTGAGCCAGGACCTGACCAGCTGCCTTTTGGGTCCTCTGGTCCCATCTCTTGGTCTGTGCCTCATCTGCATCATCACTGTCCCCGCTGGCACCGCTGGGGTGTTGTTGTCTGAGTGAGAGTCCCCTGGTGCCCCTGCTCTCCTCCCCTCCTCCTGCTGGTTGCGGAGGGAACTGCTTGCTGGGTGGTCTCTACTCCTGAGGCATGAAGGACCCTGTAGCATGGACCTGCAGACTGTGGGGTGTGGTCCCAAGAGCATGGGGCCCACATAGGACACGACATCGGGGCGTGACAAGTGCTAGGTCTGCCTCATCACTGACAGGGAATGTTGCCCAGATCCTGCTCCAGAGGGCGTGGTGGGTGGCCTGGGACCCTAGAGGCCCCATTCCTATACTGGAGCTTGGAGAGTGCATCCCCATGGGCTTCAGATTCACCCCATATCTCAGCCATATCCCTCTGTCCTGTCTTTGAACTCAGGAAAACGAGCTCTCTTGTCCACAACATAGGCCTGGTCCTCTTGATACTAGGTTTCTTTAAGTTAGGCGTCCTGGGATAGCAGCTCCTTTTAGGCCTGAGAAGGAACAACTCCGGAGTGTACAACAATTTCAGAGGAAACTAATATTCAATGACTATCCCTAACTATTCGGTTGTTGACTTCTATTAGTCATCATTCTCCTGGTTTTAGCTCTGATGTGGGGATTACAGAGGAGTCAACATTTAAATCTTCGTAATCTGTGTATTTGTAGCTTCAGTATCATTACTGACCCATAGTTTTTTACGGTTTGGGAAGAGTTATTGATTTCATGTATCATGTAAAGGATTCACAATGATGATAGGACAATTAAGATTACAATAATAGCTAGTAAATTGTTCACATTTTCTCTACCTGTGCATCTATTGTATGCATATGAGTTTAGATGTCAATATTAGTGAAATGATATAGAGGACTAGAGAACTTATTTTAAAAATCACTATTAATGTGTGATGAAGAAAATGTAAAAGTTCTTCCATAATCGGTGATGTTGTATCTTGAGAGCCTAGATGAAATTGATATGCCTTAGTCATATACAGGATTTTAGGCTATCATTTAACTCTGACAAAGCTACATCACTTTTTACTTTTATCTCATTTATTGAGGAAGACATAATTGTTATGGTGTTGGCTTGAAACTGGTTGAAAAGGACTTGAGTCCTTCCTTATTTTACATTTACATAGGTAGGATCTTGAAACGTAGGATATGGTGGAGGACATCCGTGTAACCATTCTAGGTTAGGAGTAGCAATTTCCACTGCTAAGACTTCTTGTTTAGACACAAATGCTTTTCAAAGTATGAAGATTATTAGCATTACTGCTGCTACTGAGATGAATGAGCCTAAAGACAAAACATTTCATGTTGTGTGTGTCTCAGGGTACTCAGACTAACGTAGTGACATCCCTGAGAGGCCACGAAAGTGCGGCAGGAAGTCATATTTACTACTACAAATATACTTGTGAAGTGAATTTTTGCTCATGCTGAGTTAACTGTATAACCTGAGAATAGTGGGAATCAGTGTAGAAAGCCTCCTATAATAGTGAAGACTGCTCCCATGGACATTAGGTCATGGAAGTGTGCTACTACATAGTATGTATCCTGGAGGACAATGTCTGGGGATGAGTTGGCTAAGATGATTCCTGTCAAACCACCTCCTGTAAAAAGAAAAACTAAAGCCTAAATCTCATAATATAGTGGGAGGTCATATAGAATTACCTCCGTGAACAGTTGCTAACCAGGGACTTCCCTGGTGACGCAGTGGTTAAGAATTCGTCTGCCAATGCAGGGGACACGGGTTCGAGCCCTTGTCTGGGAAGATTCCACATGCCGTGGAGCAAAAAGCCCGTGTGCCACAACTACTGAGCCTGCCCTCTAGAGCCCGCAAGCCACAACTACTGAAGCCCACGCGCCTAGAGGCCGTGCTGTGCAACAAGAGAAGCCAGTGCAATGAAAGGGCCGCACACCGCAACGAAGAGTAGCTGCCGCTCACCGCAACCAGAGAAAGCCCATGCGCAGCAACCAAGACCCAACTCAGCCAAAAAAAAAAAAAAGAAAAGAAAAAGAAAAATTAAATAAGGAGTTGCTAATCAGCTAGATACTTTTACTCCTGTAGGGATAGAAGTAATTACGGTAGCTGATGCAGAGTATGCTCCTGAGTCCACAGCTATCCCTATGGTAAACATATGATGGGCCCACAAGAGAATTCCTAAAAAACCAGTGGACATGACTCATACTATTCCCAGATAGCTGAAAGGCAATTTTTGTCCTAAATAGTATGTAATGATATGTGAGTTTATAACAAACCCTGTTAGGCCATGAATACAGACTTCAGGGTGAGCAAAGTATCAAAAGAGGTGTTGGTATAGGATTCGGTCTCCTCCTGCAGGGTCAAAGAAAGTAGTGTTTAGATTTCTATCTCTTAACAGCATGGCAATTCTGGCTGCTTGGACTGAGATTGGTAATTATAGTAATATGGCTATAGTTGGGGAAGATTAAACAAATAATGGTGTTTGGTATTGGGATATGACTGCTGGTTTTGTATTAAATATTATAGTAATAAAAGTAATAATACCAAGAATTGAGGAGACACCTGCTAAATGTAAGGAGAAAGCAGTTAGGTCGACAGAGGCTCCTGCATGGGCCAGATTGCAGGCTAGAGCTGAATACACGGTCCCACTGGTACCAGAACCAGCTTCTACTATTGGTGATATGAGTAGGAGTAAGAATGATGGGGGAAGTCGTCAAAAGTTTATATGATTTATTGGGGGAAATGCTACTTCAGGTGTCCGAGTTATTAGTGGCTCAAGTCAGTTTTCAAAGCCTGCAATCATAACGGGTACAGCAATAAAGAAAATTATTACAAGTGCAGGGACTGTTATGACAACCTTACAGATTTGGGCATCTCCAAGTAGCGGTCCAGGTCAGCATAGCTCAGCCTGGATTAATATAATTAAGGTGCTGCCTGCTACTCCAGCTCAAGCACCAAATAATAAATATAAAATGCCGATATCTTTGTGATTTGTTGAAAATAATCAGCAGTGTATGAACAGAGGTAAAATGACTGAGTTAGCATTAGACTGTAAATCTAAAGACAGAGATTTTACCCTCTTTCTGGCAAACCCTGTGGTGAATCAACAAATTGAATTGTAACTTCAGAGAAGCAGCTTCAATTCTGCCAGTGATTATCCTGCTCTTTTTTTTTTCTTTTTTTCTTTCTCAAATGAAGGAGAAGTAGACTGAAGCCAGTTGACTAGAGGATTTGCCTGTTAACTAAAGTTTCCTGGGGTTAAAACTCATCAATCTCGTAAAGATTTGGCTTCAATACAGTGTTTGCTTTACATTCAATTGATGTAGAATAAAGTCTTGCAATCCTTATTTTTAGGAATTAAGTAAATTTCACTTGTTTAGGGTTTTGAAAGCTCTTGGTCTGAACTAACCTAAATTCCTAGTCCAGCACCGATAGAATGGGTGTTGTGTGTAGTAACCGTGTGGGTATTATGATTGGTAATGATAGGAAGGTTATTTCTTTGTATGTTCAAATTGTTTTGTGTTTGTTTTGTTTAATGAAGGGAATATAGTTAGTGATGTGCAGTATGTTAGCTGCAAGTAGAAATATATGCTGAGGACTGCTATGATGGCTATTAGTGTTGGTAGAATGATGTTGTCGTTTTTGTTATCTCTTGGATAATTATTCATTTGGGTAGAAAGCCTGATAGTGGTGGGCGATGTCCTAATGATACTATAATGGTGAGGAAAATGATTGTGATGGGAGGTGTTTTATCTCATGTGTGTGATAATGATACTCTTGTAGTACATGATCTGGGCATAAATAAGAAGAAGATAGTGTTATTATGATATAAATTAGTATGTTTAGGATTGTTATATTCTGAATATACATTATAATAGCTGTTATTCATCCTATAAGGGCAATTGATGAGGAGGGTGTAATACTTTCCAGGTGAGTATGGCGAAGTCTGCCTCAGCCTCCAGCTATGATTTATAATATCACTATGATTAATAGTATATTTAGTTTGATGGATGGTGACATGTGGTATAAAACTGATAGGGGTGCAATTTTGTCATGTTGATAGCATCAGGTCTGCTGTTCATGGGATGCCTCGTGTGACTTCAGGCACTCAGAAGTGAAATGGGGAAAGTCCTACTTTTGTGACAAGGGCGATTGTCATGAGGGTGGATGCTGCTGGATTAAAGATTCTTGTTATTCATTGTGCTCTTTGACCAGAGTATATTAGATTAATGATAATAGCCATTATAAGTAGTATTGATGTGGTGGACTGTTTTAGGAAATATTTGTTGGATGCTTCTGTAGCTTATGGGTTCAAGTTTTTTTATTAGAATGGGAATACCATTAACCAGTGTGAGCTTGTTATACAATTATATTTCCTGAGAAAATGGTCAGTAGAATGATGGTAAAAACAATGAGAGTTTATTAGCACAGGAAGGATATACAAAAATATTTTGGGGGTACGGGCCTGAAGCTTACTTAGAGAACTTTACTATATAGCATGTGGTGTAATGTGGTAGGTAGCATGGAGAATGTAAAATTATTAGGAAGAATTCAATTCCAGGAATAAGAGCATTGAAACCTCTATGATTTACTCTATCAAAGAATCTCTTTTGTCAGACATATTTCTTAAATTTGTGGTGGGTTGCCTGGTATGATGACAAGTAGTGAAATCTCTCATATACATAAGGTTAATGTTAGTCGTAAAAAACTTTTCATAAGAGATGTATGCGTTGATCATATCAAAATTGTAGGTAGGAGGCTCAAATTCATAGAAAGGAGATTGTTAGATGTGTTTTAATGATGACTTGGGCTGTATATAATTCTGGCACCTAGGGATTGTCGAATGCTCCGAAAAATAGATTGCTGTGGAAATGTTTATTATAGGGAAATTGACATATTCTCTAGGAGGGACGGGGTGAATGGGCCTGCTACATTTTCTACATTGAAGACTTATACAGGTTTTGATGCTACTTCCGTTAAATCAAGTGGGGCTTCATTGGATTTCTGCTACTGCGGAGATAATCAAATTCTGGGTAGGGGTCAGGAGAAAATGAGTCATAGGTGTTCTTGTGTAATAATTACTGTTGAAAGTGTAAATGATCCATTTATCAGTAAGACTGAGAATAGAATAACTGCTACATTACTTCATATGAGATGATTGTCTGTGCTATTGTTCCTAGAGCTCCAGTGAGTGTGTATTTTGAATGTGAAGTTCATCCAGATCTGAGGATGGAGTAAATGGCTAGGTGTGATATGGCTAATAGAAATAATATGCCTACATTTATATTAATTAGTGGATAAGATATGGGAAGAGGAATTCATGTTGTGAGAGCCAGGGTTAAGGCTAGCATTGGGGTTAAGGCTAGCAAGAGAAGCCACCGCAATGAGAAGCCCGCGCACCGCAACAAAGAGTAGCCCCCGCTTGCCGCAACTAGAGAAAGCCTGCGCATAGCAACGAAGACCCAACACAGCCAAAAACAAATTAATTAATTAATTAGTTAACTATTTTAAACAAAAGTACTATATCCTTCTGTACAGCTTCTCTGGGAAGAACAGAGAGATGGCGTAGGAGAGTGAGAAAGACCAATATTTAGTGCACATCTCTCATGCAGGTGCTCTGCTGGCTCAGATAGATTTATCCCCACTTTACAAAGGAGGAAATAATCTCAGAGAGGTTTAGTAATTTTCCCAAAGCCAAACAGCTATGGAGTGGCAGAACCAAGATCTGAACCAAGTCTGTTACCTTCAAAGCCTAAGTCCTCATCACAACAAAACTCAATTAATATTTACATTTATCGAATTACATGGCAACCTGGGGAGTTCTTGGCACAATCCTGAATAAGAGTGAGAAAGAAAGAAATAGCATTGTTCCTATAGTCAACCCAAATTTTTGGGGCAGCTGCTAGATGCCTGGACCTTTTTGGGGTTCAGCAGTGATCAAGACAGGAAGAGTCCTGCTTTCATGAACCACGTAGTGGGGAGGAGAGACGGGTGCAACTTGGGTGAGGGATTTCACCTTGCTGGACCTCTGTTTTGTCATCTGGAAAATGGGATGGGTGTTCCTCATTTTCTGGGATTGTCCAGCCCTCACATTCTCTGATTCCATAAGAAGCATTTGTTTTCCTGTTTCTTTCAAATTCATTCAGGCCGTGAGCTGTGATGAATGTTGTTAGCTGCTCCCCAAATCACTCTATTCCCACCCTTTTCCTGTGATCAGGTCTTTCCCGAAACATGACTCACAGTCAGTCAAGTCACAGAACCGAAGGGGCACCCAGCAGAAAAATCCCAACCCTTGCTTCCCAGGAGCTCTGCGGTCTACCTGCCAGGTAAACTTAACTCACCTGGCACAAGGGGGCCATCCCTGGTGTCACATCAACATGATCTCAGGCACAAACCTCCTTGTTTTTCCATTTTGTCTTGAAGTTACTTGTTGAAACAACTGCACAAATATGACACAGATATAAAATCAGGCATCTTCTGCCCCCAGTGCCTACTAATAAATGATTTTCTGCCACTTTAATGATAAAGATAGAACATTTCAACATTCTGCTACCCTTATTATTTGTCATTTTTGTTGATATTTCTATGGACTACATCTTTCAATATTTTAACAATGGAACATTTATTTAGGGTGTTCCAGACCCAGCCTTTAGTGGTAAAGGTTTTGTTGTTATATTTCTATTATGTTTCCTTTAAAAATCATTATCCTATTTAAATGGATTAAGTCAATTCTATAGGCATTTACCTTATGATATTGATGAAATTGATACATAGAGGGCAGTAGTACAAGTTGATTGGACTTGAGAACCTCTATTAGCACAGTTAAGTATAAATATTATCTATATGTAAACCAAAGTACAGGCCGAGTGAGATTCTCTGACTTTTTTCCACTGTCTGCCCCTCAAGCCTGTGAGAAATGGAATAGTTCTTGCCCTATCAGTAAACAAAGGATGTCACAGTCTTCAGCACTTGCAGCCCTCCAATGTGAGCCGGCGGGCCCTGAGGCACTCAGGATATGCAAATACAGAATGCAGGCCCCAGAGAGCTGAGGTGCATATCAAAGGAAGGAATTCAGTGAGCCCAGGCAAAGAAAAGCGCCGCATTCCTCACCTTGGGAGAGCTGGTTTTCCTTAGTTAACAATCACCTTTTGATGTTCCCCATTACCTGCGCCAGTTCCCTGCCCTGTCCCCTCCCCCCGGTACTTTAGCTCAGGGAGGAAGGAGCGCAGAGGGACTCGGCTGAATAAGGGGCCTGTGCACCTCGGGAGGAGTTTTCAGCTGCTTTCCCCGCA
Source organism: Balaenoptera physalus (assembly GCF_965194825.1). NCBI lineage: Eukaryota > Metazoa > Chordata > Mammalia > Artiodactyla > Balaenopteridae > Balaenoptera > Balaenoptera physalus. The sequence goes on along the minus strand of NW_028124744.1, from coordinate 36,575 downwards.
GTCGGGAAGAGGGGCGCTGAGGCTGCAGCCGGACCCTCTGCCTCCCTTGCCCCGTTTCCCCTCAGGACGCTCAGGCCGACCCCCTCCTCACGCCCACCAGGCCTCGCGAGCCAGGACGAGGGCAGGGGCGAGAGGAGGGACCGAAGTTCCCGGGGACCAGACGCTGGAGGCCGCTCTCTCTGCACAGCAGCGGCGGGTGGCAGCGAACCCCTGCCCCTCAGAAGCTGGTCTTGTGCTGCCGCCCGGGCACCGGACAAGGCGGAGGGTCGGCGCCCACTTACCCGGCCCGCCGTCCCCGCGACTGTCATGGCTTCGGCCGCTGGGGCACCTCCAGAGCCGGCAGCCTCAGTGAGGTCGCCCTCCCCTCGGGCTCCGAGGCAGTTCCGTGAAGGCGGAGGGAAGAGACCCCGCCTGAGCCGGGAGTTCCAGCTCTGAGGAAACGCGGGCTCTGTTCAGCGCGCAGTGGGTGGGACCGCTCTGCCCCGAGGCCTTCCGGGAGGGAGCGGGGCGGCGGGGGAGGGAGCCGCCAGGAGCGCAGGGCCCCGTCGGGGGTCCTGGAGGGGCGGCCTGGCCTGGGGGCCACGCCCACTGTGGCCGCAGCCCAGGCCTTTTTCCTGGAATCCTACACAAAAAAATTAGAAAGATACACAGTCTATAGTAAATATTCACAAATGATTGTTGCTGCTGGGCTCACTATTCTATTAAAGGTGTAAAATCCATAAAACACTTTAAGTTCAAAATTAAATATGAATTTTTACCTTTCTAATTATGTCCCTGATATTCACAGTTGTGGTTAATGAATCAGAGACTGTGGCATCACTAGTTAAAAATGAGCTTGTTAAAAATATAGAACTCAGGCCCACCGGACCTACTGAATCACAATCTGCACTTTTACAATCTCCCCAGTGTACTCGTGTACCCATGAATAGTTGAAAGGTACATTTTTACCTCGACAGGTCTTTTCTCTATGAGAAATACACACATTTTATCCAGTTTGATATAAATAAAACACTCAAAAATGCATATGCCTGTGTTGAAACCATCATTTTATCATTTCTTTTCCAGACAAGTATAGTCTCTATACTGGTTTTGTGGATCACATGCCATACTCTTTTCTTGTAGTTAGAAATAAGGTAGAGCAAGTTACTTTGTAAAAAAAAAATTATATATATATATATGTATGTATTAGTGGATAATTGAAGACACTCTTCTAAATTAAAACCTTCTCTTAACTTGCTGTTTTCTTCTTGGGTCATATTATGAGCTCTTCCCGTGGCCACATGGCATGTGTACGTTTAATTTCAGGGACTGCTGACATTCCAGGATGTGGCCATAGATTTCTGTCAAGAGGAGTGAGAATGCCTGGACCAAGATCAATGGGAATTGTACAGGGATGTGATGTTAGAGAAGTATAGGAACCTGCTCTCCTTGGGTGAGGATACCTTCCTTCCAGAATTCCTTATCCAACCACTGGGTTTGCAGTCCTTCATTTGTAGAATGTCTCCTGGAATCTTCTGCTTCCTACAATAGGGTTTCAGATTGCAACGTTTCAGGAAAGATTGGGAGTTTGTGGGTATAATTTTTCTTATTCTTTTAAAATTGCAGCCTCCCTTTTAATATACTTTGTAACTGCTTGGGATGTGTCTATATGAACTGTGTACTATATGCTTCTGTTGTAGTCCTTACAATATTTCATTGTCTTATTTTCTCTAACAATTTTCCATGGATTCTTTGGGCTTAAGGTATATTAAAAGGGAGACTGCGAATCTGGGACTTCCCTGGTGATGCAGTGATTAAGAATTCGCCTGCCAATGCAGGGGACCCGGTTCGATCCCCGGTCCGGGAAGATCTCACATGCCACGGAACAATTAAGCCAGTGGGCCACAACTACTGAGTCTGCACGCCACAACTACTGAAGCCGGTGTGTCTTGAGCCCGTGCGCCATTTATTTTTTGGAGAATAAAACCACTTCTGAGTGATTAAAATTTAGGCCAGCTAGTCAAAATGCTTTATCACCTGTTCTTCTAAAACACTGGTCAATGGAACAAGTTTTACTAGGGATAACAGTGTAATTGTATTCTGGAGTTCATATGGGCAATATGGTTTATGACCTTGATGCTGGATCACGACATTTCAACGGTATAACTGCTATTAATTGTCTGTTTGTTCAACGATTAAAGTCTCACGTGATCTGAGTTCAGACTGGAGTCATCCTGGTTGGTTTCTGTCTATTGCAGATTTCTTCCAGCATGAAAGGACAAGAGCAATACGGCTTCCTTTACAAAATGTCTTCAAACTAAATGATGATATAATCTACATTCAATTAATTTATACATACCCTACTGTAGAACAGGGTTCGTTACGCAGGCAGAGCCCGGTAATTATGTAAAACTGAAACTTTTTCTGCACTGGTTCAAGTCCTCTTCCTAAGAATATGTTTATAATCAACATTCTTTCACAAATTACCCAATTTAATTCACCATAGCATTCCTCATATTAACTAAATGGAAAATCCTAGGCTATATACAAATCCAGAAAGGGCCAAAAATCATCAGCCCCCATGGATGATTACAACCCATTGCTGAGGCATTCAAATTACTTATTAAAGAACCACTATGTCCATCAACATCATCAATTTATATATTATTGCCCCAATGCTAGCCTTAACCCTGGCTCTCACAACATGAATTCCTCTTCCCATATCTTATCCACTAATTAGTATAAATGTAGGCATATTATTTCTATTAGCCATATCACACCTAGCCATTTACTCCATCCTCAGATCTGGATGAACTTCACATTCAAAATACTCACTCACTGGAGCTGTAGGAACAATAGCACAGACGATCATCTCATATGAAGTAATGTAGCAGTTATTCTATTCTCAGTCTTACTGGTAAATGGATCATTTACACTTTCAACAGTAATTATTACACAAGGACACCGATGACTAATTTTCTCCTGACCCCTACCCAGAATTTGATTATCTCCGCAGTAGCAGAAATCCAGTGAAGCCCCACTTGATTTAACAGAAGTAGAATCAAAACCTGTACATGTCTTCAATGTAGAAAATGTAGCAGGCCCATTCACCCCGTCCTTCCTAGAGAATATGTCAATTTCCCTATAATAAACATTTCCACAGCAATCTATTTTTAGGAGCATTCGGCAATCCCTAGGTGCCAGAATTATAGATTCTTTCATCTTTTAAATATAGTTTTTTTTTTTTAAATAATTTTTATAGTTTTACTACCTTTAAACAAAATGTACTCCATTGCTGTGGAATATTCCTTCATAGGAGCGTGCATGGTTCATTTCTGCATCCGTCTGTGATGGCCTTCAGGTTCTTTCAGGTTTGGCTCCTGTGGCTGCAAGTCCATGTCCGTGTGTCCTGGTGCAGGGCTGGTGGGTTTGTGTTCAACTGGGAGGAGCACTGTGGGTCTCTGTGCACGGACGTCGCTATCTGAGGCCCGATTGCTTCAGAAGTGGTTGCATCCCCCCGTTGCGTACCAGGCTTTCCATTGCTCCACATCCTGCTGATAATTGATACTATGTCTTTCATGTCTGCCATTCTGGTAGGTGTATACACAGTATTTTGCTTATGGCTTTAATCCCTCTGTTGTTAGTGAAGTTGTGCATCTTGTGGTATTCATGGACTATTTCCTGTTGTTTTTTGAAAAGTTTTAAAAATTGTGGTCTGGTACACATAACGTAAAATGTACTATCTTAACCATTTTTAAGTGCACATTTCAGGGTCAAGAAGTAATTCACACTGTTGTGCAAACCTGACCACCATCATCCTCCAGAGCTTTTTCATCTTGCAAAATTGAAACAGTCCCCATTAAACACTCACTCCCCATTGTCCCTCCCTCAACCTCTGGCCCTCAACGTCCTACTTTATGTCCCTATATTTCCGACTGCTCTAGGGGCCTTGTATGAGTGGATCAAGCACTGTTTGTTTTTTTGTGTCTAGCTTACATCACTGAGCATAATGCGCTCAAGGTTCATCCCTGCTGCATCCTGTGTCAGAATTGACTTCCTTTTTAGGCTGAATAGCATTCCCTTGGATTGATGGACCGTGTTTTTCTTCTCCATTCATCCATTAGTGGACACATGTAATATCTACATTCATTTCTACTGTCATAATATTTGTGGAATAAACTCAGAAAGTCCTATGAATCAAAAGTCATTTGCCATTAACTTTTTTCTTAAACTTGTTGTTGTGGAAAACATCAAGACTAAGAAAAGGGAAAAATACATGTCAGCTTCACTTGTGTTCAGGAATTAATGCTTTACGGATTCACTTTATTCCCTGTGTGTGTGCTCTGCGTGTGCATGTGCCTCTTTGCATACATATGCTGTGCATGTGCATAGGTATGTGAACTTGCACACATTAGTGTGTGCATGGGCATATGGGTGCATGTGTGTTCACATGCTAGTGTGTGAATATAGTTGTGCTGTGCACGTGCATATGTTTGTGTGTGTGCTGTGCCTGCCTGTGCGCACACCTGTGTGTTTGCTGGAACCACTTGCAAGTTGGCTGCAGACTGAATTGTGCCCCAGATATATCCGCACGCAGCTGCTCTAACAATCCTGCGTAGCCACGTAAAGGTCACAGATCTCAGGGATTTAAATGGATGGAGCAGGATATCCTGACACAGAGTTTGTCTTCCAATGACTGTCACTGTCTCAGTAACATCCTTCACACCTTCTTTAAGCCCCATTCAGGGTCCAGTTTAGACTCCCATTACATTCATTCACCTGTCCCAGGTCCCCTAAAGCAACAATGTCACCGTTGGAGAGCCCGGCCAAGGCTGGGGGTGCCCCTCCTGTTGGCCTGGCCTCCAGGCCCTGCCCTTGGCTCCTGTTTTCTCATATCTCAGCCAGGCCCCGACTTGGATCGGGCCACCACCTCTTTCCTCACAGGGTCCCATCGCCCAGTCAAGGGGGTTCATTCTCCCCAAACACAGCATCAGGAGTCGGGGGCTGACAGTCCCCACTGGGTCTCCTTCATGTGAGACCCTGTGCTGTTGAAAGAGCAGGCACCCTGCCCTCGGGGGTGGGGGACTGGGGGGCGACATGCGGCCCACGATGGGCAGGCGGGTCTCCGGGTGGGGCGAGCCAGTGTGCAAGGAGTTCCGCGGTGGGTTCTCCTCTCCAACGGCTTCTGTGCCCCTACCTCTCCCCGTGCCTCCCCTCGAAGACAGCACGGTGCCCGGGTTGGGAACCATGGGAGCCGTCAGCCACCGCCCCCTCTACACACACACACACACGCACACGCACACGCACACGCACACGCTGCAGGGAAGCAGGACCTGAGTGCAGGGCTCTCAGCGGCCCTGAGCGCCCCGCCCGGAATCGGCCAGCCGAATGGACAGACCGGATCTCCCGGCCCGGACCATGCAGGACTCTCCTGACCTGGCTTTCAGTGTGGCCGCCTCCTTCTGGAAGCCTGGGAGGCTGGAATCAGGCCACTTCTTATCTGTCCTGGCAGCAGACTGGGCTGCACTCTAAGAAGTTCGTGGCTCGCCCGTGGATCCTGACCATCAGGTGGCCAGAGAAATTGGGAACATTTCTGTTTTGCCTGTTGAAATATTTAATGACAAAGATTTTGTTCAGTTTCCTGATGTGGGTGTCCAAAGATGAGAGACCCATGTGTGTGATCTGTACCTCCTATGAGATCAGCCGTAAGCTAGTTGAAACATGATCAAGTTGTGTCTACATGGTAGATTTAGACCTCTGCATGTCCTGTCTAATGATTATGTTTAGAGCTGACCATGTGTTGTCTATAATAAGAAGATTTAGACCTGAGCATGTTCTGTGTACGCTAGGACTATGGGGACCTGGGTAGAGACCCGGCCTGGCCTCAGTACTGGGAAGCTCCGTGCCTGCATCTGAATGTCAGTGCTTAGATGTCTGGGGTCTGGAGCTGAGGTGGGCTTGTCTACGTAACAGCCTCTCTTCTGAGTGTGGTGACCTGGTCCTCCCAAGGGTCAGTGCTATGGTCGGGGCCTTAGTCTTAATCCCTGCAAGGTTCACCTTCCCTGGGGCTCATGGAGAATCCTCAGGAGGACTACCTGGCAATAATTCCAATTTACCAGCACGTGCATGGTGCATAGGGAAGCAGGTTTAGCTGCTGAATTGATTGCAGGGCACGCAGATCGGGCAAAAGGCCGATGGGTGACAGCTGAGGCTGCTGCTGAGCTCTCCCTCCAGTCTACCGTCCCTACTCAGCAGAGTCCAGAGCTGCCCCTCGGCTTTCAGCCCTGCTGTCCTGTGAGTTTTCTCAACATGTAAGTGAGACGAGAAAGGACTGAGCATGCCAGCACCAGGGTCGTGTGTTCAACTCTAGTATGAAAGCTGTAAAAACAGTTAAAATCACACAGAACCAAAGTGAGAAGAGGAGGACTCCTCTGGGACAAGTGTGGGGAAAGGAGACCCACCTGCCACTTTTTCCCATCCCAGGAGGTCCCAGGGACCCAGCTTGTTTCCACATTGGGGGAGCCCCCTGCAGAGCCATGGTGTCCTGACCAAGGGGACGTGTGACCCCAGGTGCAGGGTCTGGGGAGGTGAGGGCACCCTGGGACTGTGGACATGTGACCCAGGTGGAGGGGTCTGGGGAGGTGGGTCACCCTGGTGAGTGTGGATGTGTGGGCCCAGGTATAGGGTGCGAGGACTGTGTGGGTCTCACCATAACTGCATGGATCAGGATCACATGGATGGGGAGACCGCATATGCGCTCTTTGCCTGCAGTGTGTCCTGTCCCCTTTGAGATTTCCTACCTCTGCATTAAGGGTGTTGTCCTGATTAACCTGTGGTTCCTTTTCTTCTCTTCATCTTGTCACAATCATATGAGGTCAGGCATGTTTGAGTGGGTTGCTGCTCTGTGTTCCGGTGAGTGACAACACTTGGTGGTATCGTATTAATACTATAGCATATCATATGTCTAATCTATGGGGGTCACCACTGCCTGAGTCCCCCAGGACATAGGTCAGGTGAGCACAGACTAGCCCCCCCTAAGAATGGTCTCCCACGTGCTCTGTGAGGGTACCGTGATGGCCCCTAAGGTAGGGGACTGTGTCTGGGCCTCCGACATTTGTGATGAAGGGGAGTCGAAACGGAATCTCAATTAACAAGACATTATTTTAAGAATTTATTTTAAGTGAAATAAAACACACGTCACATACCCTTTACCATCATCACCGTTTTAAGTGCACGTTTCTGAGGCGTCAGATAGATTCACTTTCTCGTGGAGCCATCACCACCATCACTAGAACTTTTCATCTTGCAAAACCAAAATTCCACAACCATGAAAGTCTCATTCCCCATCCCCTCCCACTGCCCCTGGCACCGATATCCACTTCAGTCCCTGAGTTGTCGACTCCAGGGCACCCACTGGAGTGGAATCCTGCAGTGTTTGCTGACGGGTCATTTTGGAAGAGCTGACTTTCAGTCTGAAGCTCTGCCTGTTGGCATCTGAAGAATCTGCATTTAAGGAGAGGGTGTATGAGGAAGGGGGTGTCTGCGGGACAAAGGTGTCCGGGGTGCAGGTGAGCCAGGACCTGACCAGCTGCCTTTTGGGTCCTCTGGTCCCATCTCTTGGTCTGTGCCTCATCTGCATCATCACTGTCCCCGCTGGCACCGCTGGGGTGTTGTTGTCTGAGTGAGAGTCCCCTGGTGCCCCTGCTCTCCTCCCCTCCTCCTGCTGGTTGCGGAGGGAACTGCTTGCTGGGTGGTCTCTACTCCTGAGGCATGAAGGACCCTGTAGCATGGACCTGCAGACTGTGGGGTGTGGTCCCAAGAGCATGGGGCCCACATAGGACACGACATCGGGGCGTGACAAGTGCTAGGGCTGCCTCATCACTGACAGGGAATGTTGCCCAGATCCTGCTCCAGAGGGCGTGGTGGGTGGCCTGGGACCCTAGAGGCCCCATTCCTATACTGGAGCTTGGAGAGTGCATCCCCATGGGCTTCAGATTCACCCCATATCTCAGCCATATCCCTCTGTCCTGTCTTTGAACTCAGGAAAACGAGCTCTCTTGTCCACAACATAGGCCTGGTCCTCTTGATACAAGGTTTCTTTAAGTTAGGCGTCCTGGGATAGCAGCTCCTTTTAGGCCTGAGAAGGAACAACTCCGGAGTGTACAACAATTTCAGAGGAAACTAATATTCAATGACTATCCCTAACTACTCGGTTGTTGACTTCTATTAGTCATTATTCTCCTGGTTTTAGCTCTGATGTGGGGATTACAGAGGAGTCAACATTTAAATCTTCGTAATCTGTGTATTTGTAGCTTCAGTATCATTACTGACCCATAGTTTTTTACGGTTTGGGAAGAGTTATTGATTTCATGTATCATGTAAAGGATTCACAATGATGATAGGACAATTAAGATTACAATAATAGCTAGTAAATTGTTCACATTTTCTCTACCTGTGCATCTATTGTATGCATATGAGTTTAGATGTCAATATTAGTGAAATGATATAGAGGACTAGAGAACTTATTTTAAAAATCACTATTAATGTGTGATGAAGAAAATGTAAAAGTTCTTCCATAATCGGTGATGTTGTATCTTGAGAGCCTAGATGAAATTGATATGCCTTAGTCATATACAGGATTTTAGCCTATCATTTAACTCTGACAAAGCTACATCACTTTTTACTTTTATCTCATTTATTGAGGAAGACATAATTGTTATGGTGTTGGCTTGAAACTGGTTGAAAAGGACTTGAGTCCTTCCTTATTTTACATTTACATAGGTAGGATCTTGAAACGTAGGATATGGTGGAGGACATCCGTGTAACCATTCTAGGTTAGGAGTAGCAATTTCCACTGCTAAGACTTCTTGTTTAGACACAAATGCTTTTCAAAGTATGAAGATTATTAGCATTACTGCTGCTACTGAGATGAATGAGCCTAAAGACAAAACATTTCATGTTGTGTGTGTCTCAGGGTACTCAGACTAACGTAGTGACATCCCTGAGAGGCCACGAAAGTGCGGCAGGAAGTCATATTTACTACTACAAATATACTTGTGAAGTGAATTTTTGCTCATGCTGAGTTAACTGTATAACCTGAGAATAGTGGGAATCAGTGTAGAAAGCCTCCTATAATAGTGAAGACTGCTCCCATGGACATTAGGTCATGGAAGTGTGCTACTACATAGTATGTATCCTGGAGGACAATGTCTGGGGATGAGTTGGCTAAGATGATTCCTGTCAAACCACCTACTGTAAAAAGAAAAACTAAAGCCTAAATCTCATAATATAGTGGGAGGTCATATAGAATTACCTCCGTGAACAGTTGCTAACCAGGGACTTCCCTGGTGACGCAGTGGTTAAGAATTCGTCTGCCAATGCAGGGGACACGGGTTCGAGCCCTTGTCTGGGAAGAGTCCACATGCCGTGGAGCAAAAAGCCCGTGTGCCACAACTACTGAGCCTGCCCTCTAGAGCCCGCAAGCCACAACTACTGAAGCCCACGCGCCTAGAGGCCGTGCTGTGCAACAAGAGAAGCCAGTGCAATGAAAGGGCCGCACACCGCAACGAAGAGTAGCTGCCGCTCACCGCAACCAGAGAAAGCCCATGCGCAGCAACCAAGACCCAACTCAGCCAAAAAAAAAAAAAGAAAAGAAAAAGAAAAATTAAATAAGGAGTTGCTAATCAGCTAGATACTTTGACTCCTGTAGGGATAGAAGTAATTACGGTAGCTGATGCAAAGTATGCTCCTGAGTCCACAGCTATCCCTATGGTAAACATATGATGGGCCCACAAGAGAACTCCTAAAAAAACAGTGGACATGACTCATACTATTCCCAGATAGCTGAAAGGCAATTTTTGTCCTAAATAGTATGTAATGATATGTGAGTTTATAACAAACCCTGTTAGGCCATGAATACAGACTTCAGGGTGAGCAAAGTATCAAAAGAGGTGTTGGTATAGGATTCGGTCTCCTCCTGCAGGGTCAAAGAAAGTAGTGTTTAGATTTCTATCTCTTAACAGCATGGCAATTCTGGCTGCTTGGACTGAGATTGGTAATTATAGTAATATGGCTATAGTTGGGGAAGATTAAACAAATAATGGTGTTTGATATTGGGATATGACTGCTGGTTTTGTATTAAAGATTATAGTAATAAAAGTAATAATACCAAGAATTGAGGAGACACCTGCTAAATGTAAGGAGAAAGCAGTTAGGTCGACAGAGGCTCCTGCATGGGCCAGATTGCAGGCTAGAGCTGAATACACGGTCCCACTGGTACCAGAACCAGCTTCTGCTATTGGTGATATGAGTAGGAGTAAGAATGATGGGGGAAGTCGTCAAAAGTTTATATGATTTATTGGGGGAAATGCTACTTCAGGTGTCCGAGTTATTAGTGGCTCAAGTCAGTTTTCAAAGCCTGCAATCATAACGGGTACAGCAATAAAGAAAATTATTACAAGTGCAGGGACTGTTATGACAACCTTACAGATTTGGGCATCTCCAAGTAGCGGTCCAGGTCAGCATAGCTCAGCCTGGATTAATATAATTAAGGTGCTGCCTGCTACTCCAGCTCAAGCACCAAACAGTAAATATAAAATGCCGATATCTTTGTGATTTGTTGAAAATAATCAGCAGTGTATGAACAGAGGTAAAATGACTGAGTTAGCATTAGACTGTAAATCTAAAGACAGAGATTGAACCCTCTTTCTGGCAAACCCTGTGGTGAATCACCAAATTGAATTGTAACTTCAGAGAAGCAGCTTCAATTCTGCCAGTGAGTATCCTGCCCTTTTTTTTTTTTCTTTATTTCTTTCTCAAATGAAGGAGAAGTAGACTGAAGCCAGTTGACTAGAGGATTTGCCTGTTAACTACAGTTTCCTGGGGTTAAAACTCATCAATCTCGTAAAGATTTGGCTTCAATACAGTGTTTGCTTTACATTCAATTGATGTAGAATAAAGTCTTGCAATCCTTATTTTTAGGAATTAAGTAAATTTCACTTGTTTAGGGTTTTGAAAGCTCTTGGTCTGAACTAACCTAAATTCCTAGTCCAGCACCGATAGAATGGGTGTTGTGTGTAGTAACCGTGTGGGTATTATGATTGGTAATGATAGGAAGGTTATTTCTTTGTATGTTCAAATTGTTTTGTGTTTGTTTTGTTTAATGAAGGGAATATAGTTAGTGATGTGCAGTATGTTAGCTGCAAGTAGAAATATATGCTGAGGACTGCTATGATGGCTATTAGTGTTGGTAGAATGATGTTGTCGTTTTTGTTATCTCTTGGATAATTATTCATTTGGGTAGAAAGCCTGATAGTGGTGGGCGATGTCCTAATGATACTATAATGGTGAGGAAAATGATTGTGATGGGAGGTGTTTTATCTCATGTGTGTGATAATGATACTCTTGTAGTACATGATCTGGGCATAAATAAGAAGAAGATAGTGTTGTTATGATATAAATTAGTATGTTTAGGATTGTTATAATCTGAATATACATTATAATAGCTGTTATTCATCCTATAAGGGCAATTGATGAGGAGGGTGTAATACTTTCCAGGTGAGTATGGCGAAGCCTGCCTCAGCCTCCAGCTATGATTTATAATATCACTATGATTAATAGTATATTTAGGTTGATGGATGGTGACATGTGGTATAAAACTGAGAGGGGTGCAATTTTGTCATGTTGATAGCATCAGCTCTGCTGTTCATGGGATGCCTCGTGTGACTTCAGGCACTCAGAAGTGAAATGGGGAAAGTCCTACTTTTGTGACAAGGGCGATTGTCATGAGGGTGGACGCTGCTGGATTAAAGATTCTTGTTGTTCATTGTGCTCTTTGACCAGAGTATATTAGATTAATGATAATAGCCATTATAAGTAGTATTGATGTGGTGGACTGTTTTAGGAAATATTTGTTGGATGCTTCTGTAGCTTATGGGTTCAAGTTTTTTTATTAGAATGGGAATACCATTAACCAGTGTGAGCTTGTTATACAATTATATTTCCTGAGAAAATGGTCAGTAGAATGATGGTAAAAACAATGAGAGTTTATTAGCACAGGAAGGATATACAAAAATATTTTGGGGGTACGGGCCTGAAGCTTACTTAGAGAACTTTACTATATAGCATGTGGTGTAATGTGGTAGGTAGCATGGAGAATGCAAAATTATTAGGAAGAATTCAATTCCAGGAATAAGAGCATTGAAACCTCTATGATTTACTCTATCAAAGAATCTCTTTTGTCAGACATATTTCTTAAATTTGTGGTGGGTTGCCTGGTATGATGACAAGTAGTGAAATCTCTCATATACATAAGGTTAATGTTAGTCGTAAAAAACTTCTCATAAGAGATGTATGCGTTGATCATATCAAAATTGTAGGTAGGAGGCTCAAATTCATAGAAAGGAGATTGTTAGATGTGTTTTAATGATGACTTGGGCTGTATATAATTCTGGGACCTAGGGATTGTCGAATGCTCCGAAAAATAGATTGCTGTGGAAATGTTTATTATAGGGAAATTGACATATTCTCTAGGAGGGACGGGGTGAAGGGGCCTGCTACATTTTCTACATTGAAGACTTATACAGGTTTTGATGCTACTTCCGTTAAATCAAGTGGGGCTTCATTGGATTTCTGCTACTGCGGAGATAATCAAATTCTGGGTAGGGGTCAGGAGAAAATGAGTCATAGGTGTTCTTGTGTAATAATTACTGTTGAAAGTGTAAATGATCCATTTATCAGTAAGACTGAGAATAGAATAACTGCTACATTACTTCATATGAGATGATTGTCTGTGCTATTGTTCCTAGAGCTCCAGTGAGTGTGTATTTTGAATGTGAAGTTCATCCAGATCTGAGGATGGAGTAAATGGCTAGGTGTGATATGGCTAATAGAAATAATATGCCTACATTTATATTAATTAGTGGATAAGATATGGGAAGAGGAATTCATGTTGTGAGAGCCAGGGTTAAGGCTAGCATTGGGGTTAAGGCTAGCAAGAGAAGCCACCGCAATGAGAAGCCCGCGCACCGCAACAAAGAGTAGCCCCCGCTTGCCGCAACTAGAGAAAGCCTGCGCATAGCAACGAAGACCCAACACAGCCAAAAACAAATTAATTAATTAATTAGTTAACTATTTTAAACAAAAGTACTATATCCTTCTGTACAGCTTCTCTGGGAAGAACAGAGAGATGGCGTAGGAGAGTGAGAAAGACCAATATTTAGTGCACATCTCTCATGCAGGTGCTCTGCTGGCTCAGATAGATTTATCCCCACTTTACAAAGGAGGAAATAATCTCAGAGAGGTTTAGTAATTTTCCCAAAGCCAAACAGCTATGGAGTGGCAGAACCAAGATCTGAACCAAGTCTGTTACCTTCAAAGCCTAAGTCCTCATCACAACAAAACTCAATTAATATTTACATTTATCGAATTACATGGCAACCTGGGGAGTTCTTGGCACAATCCTGAATAAGAGTGAGAAAGAAAGAAATAGCATTGTTCCTATAGTCAACCCAAATTTTTGGGGCAGCTGCTAGATGCCTGGACCTTTTTGGGGTTCAGCAGTGATCAAGACAGGAAGAGTCCTGCTTTCATGAACCACGTAGTGGGGAGGAGAGACGGGTGCAACTTGGGTGAGGGATTTCACCTTGCTGGACCTCTGTTTTGTCATCTGGAAAATGGGATGGGTGTTCCTCATTTTCTGGGATTGTCCAGCCCTCACATTCTCTGATTCCATAAGAAGCATTTGTTTTCCTGTTTCTTTCAAATTCATTCAGGCCGTGAGCTGTGATGAATGTTGTTAGCTGCTCCCCAAATCACTCTATTCCCACCCTTTTCCTGTGATCAGGTCTTTCCCGAAACATGACTCACAGTCAGTCAAGTCACAGAACCGAAGGGGCACCCAGCAGAAAAATCCCAACCCTTGCTTCCCAGGAGCTCTGCGGTCTACCTGCCAGGTAAACTTAACTCACCTGGCACAAGGTGGCCATCCCTGGTGTCACATCAACATGATCTCAGGCACAAACCTCCTTGTTTTTCCATTTTGTCTTGAAGTTACTTGTTGAAACAACTGCACAAATATGACACAGATATAAAATCAGGCATCTTCTGCCTCCAGTGCCCACTAATAAATGATTTTCTGCCACTTTAATGATAAAGATAGAACATTTCAACATTCTGCTACCCTTATTATTTGTCATTTTTGTTGATATTTCTATGGACTACATCTTTCAATATTTTAACAATGGAACATTTATTTAGGGTGTTCCAGACCCAGCCTTTAGTGGTAAAGGTTTTGTTGTTATATTTCTATTATGTTTCCTTTAAAAATCATTATCCTATTTAAATGGATTAAGTCAATTCTATAGGCATTTACCTTATGATATTGATGAAATTGATACATAGAGGGCAGTACTACAAGTTGATTGGACTTGAGAACCTCTATTAGCACAGTTAAGGATAAATATTATCTATATGTAAACCAAAGTACAGGCCGAGTGAGATTCTCTGACTTTTTTCCACTGTCTGCCCCTCAAGCCTGTGAGAAATGGAATAGTTCTTGCCCTATCAGTAAACAAAGGATGTCACAGTCTTCAGCACTTGCAGCCCTCCAATGTGAGCCGGCGGGCCCTGAGGCACTCAGGATATGCAAATACAGAATGCAGGCCCCAGAGAGCTGAGGTGCATATCAAAGGAAGGAATTCAGTGAGCCCAGGCAAAGAAAAGCGCCGCATTCCTCACCTTGGGAGAGCTGGTTTTCCTTAGTTAACAATCACCTTTTGATGTTCCCCATTACCTGCGCCAGTTCCCTGCCCTGTCCCCTCCCCCCGGTACTTTAGCTCAGGGAGGAAGGAGCGCAGAGGGACTCGGCTGAATAAGGGGCCTGTGCACCTCGGGAGGAGTTTTCAGCTGCTTTCCCCGCAGTCGGGAAGAGGGGCGCTGAGGCTGCAGCCGGACCCTCTGCCTCCCTTGCCCCGTTTCCCCTCAGGACGCTCAGGCCGACCCCCTCCTCACGCCCACCAGGCCTCGCGAGCCAGGACGAGGGCAGGGGCGAGAGGAGGGACCGAAGTTCCCGGGGACCAGACGCTGGAGGCCGCTCTCTCTGCACAGCAGCGGCGGGTGGCAGCGAACCCCTGCCCCTCAGAAGCTGGTCTTGTGCTGCCGCCCGGGCACCGGACAAGGCGGAGGGTCGGCGCCCACTTCCCCGCCCGCCGTCCCCGCGACTGTCATGGCTTCGGCCGCTGGGGCACCTCCAGAGCCGGCAGCCTCAGTGAGGTCGCCCTCCCCTCGGGCTCCGAGGCAGTTCCGTGAAGGCGGAGGGAAGAGACCCCGCCTGAGCCGGGAGTTCCAGCTCTGAGGAAACGCGGGCTCTGTTCAGCGCGCAGTGGGTGGGACCGCTCTGCCCCGAGGCCTTCCGGGAGGGAGCGGGGCGGCGGGGGAGGGAGCCGCCAGGAGCGCAGGGCCCCGTCGGGGGTCCTGGAGGGGCGGCCTGGCCTGGGGGCCACGCCCACTGTGGCCGCAGCCCAGGCCTTTTTCCTGGAATCCTACACAAAAAAATTAGAAAGATACACAGTCTATAGTAAATATTCACAAATGATTGTTGCTGCTGGGCTCACTATTCTATTAAAGGTGTAAAATCCATAAAACACTTTAAGTTCAAAATTAAATATGAATTTTTACCTTTCTAATTATGTCCCTGATATTCACAGTTGTGGTTAATGAATCAGAGACTGTGGCATCACTAGTTAAAAATGAGCTTGTTAAAAATATAGAACTCAGGCCCACCGGACCTACTGAATCACAATCTGCACTTTTACAATCTCCCCAGTGTACTCGTGTACCCATGAATAGTTGAAAGGTACATTTTTACCTCGACAGGTCTTTTCTCTATGAGAAATACACACATTTTATCCAGTTTGATATAAATAAAACACTCAAAAATGCATATGCCTGTGTTGAAACCATCATTTTATCATTTCTTTTCCAGACAAGTATAGTCTCTATACTGGTTTTGTGGATCACATGCCATACTCTTTTCTTGTAGTTAGAAATAAGGTAGAGCAAGTTACTTTGTAAAAAAAAAATTATATATATATATATATATATGTATGTATTAGTGGATAATTGAAGACACTCTTCTAAATTAAAACCTTCTCTTAACTTGCTGTTTTCTTCTTGGGTCATATTATGAGCTCTTCCCGTGGCCACATGGCATGTGTACGTTTAATTTCAGGGACTGCTGACATTCCAGGATGTGGCCATAGATTTCTGTCAAGAGGAGTGAGAATGCCTGGACCAAGATCAATGGGAATTGTACAGGGATGTGATGTTAGAGAAGTATAGGAACCTGCTCTCCTTGGGTGAGGATACCTTCCTTCCAGAATTCCTTATCCAACCACTGGGTTTGCAGTCCTTCATTTGTAGAATGTCTCCTGGAATCTTCTGCTTCCTACAATAGGGTTTCAGATTGCAACGTTTCAGGAAAGATTGGGAGTTTGTGGGTATAATTTTTCTTATTCTTTTAAAATTGCAGCCTCCCTTTTAATATACTTTGTAACTGCTTGGGATGTGTCTATATGAACTGTGTACTATATGCTTCTGTTGTAGTCCTTACAATATTTCATTGTCTTATTTTCTCTAACAATTTTCCATGGATTCTTTGGGCTTAAGGTATATTAAAAGGGAGACTGCGAATCTGGGACTTCCCTGGTGATGCAGTGATTAAGAATTCGCCTGCCAATGCAGGGGACCCGGTTCGATCCCCGGTCCGGGAAGATCTCACATGCCACGGAACAATTAAGCCAGTGGGCCACAACTACTGAGTCTGCACGCCACAACTACTGAAGCCGGTGTGTCTTGAGCCCGTGCGCCATTTATTTTTTGGAGAATAAAACCACTTCTGAGTGATTAAAATTTAGGCCAGCTAGTCAAAATGCTTTATCACCTGTTCTTCTAAAACACTGGTCAATGGAACAAGTTTTACTAGGGATAACAGTGTAATTGTATTCTGGAGTTCATATGGGCAATATGGTTTATGACCTTGATGCTGGATCACGACATTTCAACGGTATAACTGCTATTAATTGTCTGTTTGTTCAACGATTAAAGTCTCACGTGATCTGAGTTCAGACTGGAGTCATCCTGGTTGGTTTCTGTCTATTGCAGATTTCTTCCAGCATGAAAGGACAAGAGCAATACGGCTTCCTTTACAAAATGTCTTCAAACTAAATGATGATATAATCTACATTCAATTAATTTATACATACCCTACTGTAGAACAGGGTTCGTTACGCAGGCAGAGCCCGGTAATTATGTAAAACTGAAACTTTTTCTGCACTGGTTCAAGTCCTCTTCCTAAGAATATGTTTATAATCAACATTCTTTCACAAATTACCCAATTTAATTCACCATAGCATTCCTCATATTAACTAAATGGAAAATCCTAGGCTATATACAAATCCAGAAAGGGCCAAAAATCATCAGCCCCCATGGATGATTACAACCCATTGCTGAGGCATTCAAATTACTTATTAAAGAACCACTATGTCCATCAACATCATCAATTTATATATTATTGCCCCAATGCTAGCCTTAACCCTGGCTCTCACAACATGAATTCCTCTTCCCATATCTTATCCACTAATTAGTATAAATGTAGGCATATTATTTCTATTAGCCATATCACACCTAGCCATTTACTCCATCCTCAGATCTGGATGAACTTCACATTCAAAATACTCACTCACTGGAGCTGTAGGAACAATAGCACAGACGATCATCTCATATGAAGTAATGTAGCAGTTATTCTATTCTCAGTCTTACTGGTAAATGGATCATTTACACTTTCAACAGTAATTATTACACAAGGACACCGATGACTAATTTTCTCCTGACCCCTACCCAGAATTTGATTATCTCCGCAGTAGCAGAAATCCAGTGAAGCCCCACTTGATTTAACAGAAGTAGAATCAAAACCTGTACATGTCTTCAATGTAGAAAATGTAGCAGGCCCATTCACCCCGTCCTTCCTAGAGAATATGTCAATTTCCCTATAATAAACATTTCCACAGCAATCTATTTTTAGGAGCATTCGGCAATCCCTAGGTGCCAGAATTATAGATTCTTTCATCTTTTAAATATAGTTTTTTTTTTTTAAATAATTTTTATAGTTTTACTACCTTTAAACAAAATGTACTCCATTGCTGTGGAATATTCCTTCATAGGAGCGTGCATGGTTCATTTCTGCATCCGTCTGTGATGGCCTTCAGGTTCTTTCAGGTTTGGCTCCTGTGGCTGCAAGTCCATGTCCGTGTGTCCTGGTGCAGGGCTGGTGGGTTTGTGTTCAACTGGGAGGAGCACTGTGGGTCTCTGTGCACGGACGTCGCTATCTGAGGCCCGATTGCTTCAGAAGTGGTTGCATCCCCCCGTTGCGTACCAGGCTTTCCATTGCTCCACATCCTGCTGATAATTGATACTATGTCTTTCATGTCTGCCATTCTGGTAGGTGTATACACAGTATTTTGCTTATGGCTTTAATCCCTCTGTTGTTAGTGAAGTTGTGCATCTTGTGGTATTCATGGACTATTTCCTGTTGTTTTTTGAAAAGTTTTAAAAATTGTGGTCTGGTACACATAACGTAAAATGTACTATCTTAACCATTTTTAAGTGCACATTTCAGGGTCAAGAAGTAATTCACACTGTTGTGCAAACCTGACCACCATCATCCTCCAGAACTTTTTCATCTTGCAAAATTGAAACAGTCCCCATTAAACACTCACTCCCCATTGTCCCTCCCTCAGCCTCTGGCCCTCAACGTCCTACTTTATGTCCCTATATTTCCGACTGCTCTAGGGGCCTTGTATGAGTGGATCAAGCACTGTTTGTTTTTTTGTGTCTAGCTTACATCACTGAGCATAATGCGCTCAAGGTTCATCCCTGCTGCATCCTGTGTCAGAATTGACTTCCTTTTTAGGCTGAATAGCATTCCCTTGGATTGATGGACCGTGTTTTTCTTCTCCATTCATCCATTAGTGGACACATGTAATATCTACATTCATTTCTACTGTCATAATATTTGTGGAATAAACTCAGAAAGTCCTATGAATCAAAAGTCATTTGCCATTAACTTTTTTCTTAAACTTGTTGTTGTGGAAAACATCAAGACTAAGAAAAGGGAAAAATACATGTCAGCTTCACTTGTGTTCAGGAATTAATGCTTTACGGATTCACTTTATTCCCTGTGTGTGTGCTCTGCGTGTGCATGTGCCTCTTTGCATACATATGCTGTGCATGTGCATAGGTATGTGAACTTGCACACATTAGTGTGTGCATGGGCATATGGGTGCATGTGTGTTCACATGCTAGTGTGTGAATATAGTTGTGCTGTGCACGTGCATATGTTTGTGTGTGTGCTGTGCCTGCCTGTGCGCACACCTGTGTGTTTGCTGGAACCACTTGCAAGTTGGCTGCAGACTGAATTGTGCCCCAGATATATCCGCACGCAGCTGCTCTAACAATCCTGCGTAGCCACGTAAAGGTCACAGATCTCAGGGATTTAAATGGATGGAGCAGGATATCCTGACACAGAGTTTGTCTTCCAATGACTGTCACTGTCTCAGTAACATCCTTCACACCTTCTTTAAGCCCCATTCAGGGTCCAGTTTAGACTCCCATTACATTCATTCACCTGTCCCAGGTCCCCTAAAGCAACAATGTCATCGTTGGAGAGCCCGGCCAAGGCTGGGGGTGCCCCTCCTGTTGGCCTGGCCTCCAGGCCCTGCCCTTGGCTCCTGTTTTCTCATATCTCAGCCAGGCCCCGACTTGGATCGGGCCACCACCTCTTTCCTCACAGGGTCCCATCGCCCAGTCAAGGGGGTTCATTCTCCCCAAACACAGCATCAGGAGTCGGGGGCTGACAGTCCCCACTGGGTCTCCTTCATGTGAGACCCTGTGCTGTTGAAAGAGCAGGCACCCTGCCCTCGGGGGTGGGGGACTGGGGGGCGACATGCGGCCCACGATGGGCAGGCGGGTCTCCGGGTGGGGCGAGCCAGTGTGCAAGGAGTTCCGCGGTGGGTTCTCCTCTCCAACGGCTTCTGTGCCCCTACCTCTCCCCGTGCCTCCCCTCGAAGACAGCACGGTGCCCGGGTTGGGAACCATGGGAGCCGTCAGCCACCGCCCCCTCTACACACACACACACACGCACACGCACACGCACACGCACACGCTGCAGGGAAGCAGGACCTGAGTGCAGGGCTCTCAGCGGCCCTGAGCGCCCCGCCCGGAATCGGCCAGCCGAATGGACAGACCGGATCTCCCGGCCCGGACCATGCAGGACTCTCCTGACCTGGCTTTCAGTGTGGCCGCCTCCTTCTGGAAGCCTGGGAGGCTGGAATCAGGCCACTTCTTATCTGTCCTGGCAGCAGACTGGGCTGCACTCTAAGAAGTTCGTGGCTCGCCCGTGGATCCTGACCATCAGGTGGCCAGAGAAATTGGGAACATTTCTGTTTTGCCTGTTGAAATATTTAATGACAAAGATTTTGTTCAGTTTCCTGATGTGGGTGTCCAAAGATGAGAGACCCATGTGTGTGATCTGTACCTCCTATGAGATCAGCCGTAAGCTAGTTGAAACATGATCAAGTTGTGTCTACATGGTAGATTTAGACCTCTGCATGTCCTGTCTACTGATTATGTTTAGAGCTGACCATGTGTTGTCTATAATAAGAAGATTTAGACCTGAGCATGTTCTGTGTACGCTAGGACTATGGGGACCTGGGTAGAGACCCGGCCTGGCCTCAGTACTGGGAAGCTCCGTGCCTGCATCTGAATGTCAGTGCTTAGATGTCTGGGGTCTGGAGCTGAGGTGGGCTTGTCTACGTAACAGCCTCTCTTCTGAGTGTGGTGACCTGGTCCTCCCAAGGGTCAGTGCTATGGTCGGGGCCTTAGTCTTAATCCCTGCAAAGTTCACCTTCCCTGGGGCTCATGGAGAATCCTCAGGAGGACTACCTGGCAATAATTCCAATTTACCAGCACGTGCATGGTGCATAGGGAAGCAGGTTTAGCTGCTGAATTGATTGCAGGGCACGCAGATCGGGCAAAAGGCCGATGGGTGACAGCTGAGGCTGCTGCTGAGCTCTCCCTCCAGTCTACCGTCCCTACTCAGCAGAGTCCAGAGCTGCCCCTCGGCTTTCAGCCCTGCTGTCCTGTGAGTTTTCTCAACATGTAAGTGAGACGAGAAAGGACTGAGCATGCCAGCACCAGGGTCGTGTGTTCAACTCTAGTATGAAAGCTGTAAAAACAGTTAAAATCACACAGAACCAAAGTGAGAAGAGGAGGACTCCTCTGGGACAAGTGTGGGGAAAGGAGACCCACCTGCCACTTTTTCCCATCCCAGGAGGTCCCAGGGACCCAGCTTGTTTCCACATTGGGGGAGCCCCCTGCAGAGCCATGGTGTCCTGACCAAGGGGACGTGTGACCCCAGGTGCAGGGTCTGGGGAGGTGAGGGCACCCTGGGACTGTGGACATGTGACCCAGGTGGAGGGGTCTGGGGAGGTGGGTCACCCTGGTGAGTGTGGATGTGTGGGCCCAGGTATAGGGTGCGAGGACTGTGTGGGTCTCACCATAACTGCATGGATCAGGATCACATGGATGGGGAGACCGCATATGCGCTCTTTGCCTGCAGTGTGTCCTGTCCCCTTTGAGATTTCCTACCTCTGCATTAAGGGTGTTGTCCTGATTAACCTGTGGTTCCTTTTCTTCTCTTCATCTTGTCACAATCATATGAGGTCAGGCATGTTTGAGTGGGTTGCTGCTCTGTGTTCCGGTGAGTGACAACACTTGGTGGTATCGTATTAATACTATAGCATATCATATGTCTAATCTATGGGGGTCACCACTGCCTGAGTCCCCCAGGACATAGGTCAGGTGAGCACAGACTAGCCCCCCCTAAGAATGGTCTCCCACGTGCTCTGTGAGGGTACCGTGATGGCCCCTAAGGTAGGGGACTGTGTCTGGGCCTCCGACATTTGTGATGAAGGGGAGTCGAAACGGAATCTCAATTAACAAGACATTATTTTAAGAATTTATTTTAAGTGAAATAAAACACACGTCACATACCCTTTACCATCATCACCGTTTTAAGTGCACGTTTCTGAGGCGTCAGATAGATTCACTTTCTCGTGGAGCCATCACCACCATCACTAGAACTTTTCATCTTGCAAAACCAAAATTCCACAACCATGAAAGTCTCATTCCCCATCCCCTCCCACTGCCCCTGGCACCGATATCCACTTCAGTCCCTGAGTTGTCGACTCCAGGGCACCCACTGGAGTGGAATCCTGCAGTGTTTGCTGACGGGTCATTTTGGAAGAGCTGACTTTCAGTCTGAAGCTCTGCCTGTTGGCATCTGAAGAATCTGCATTTAAGGAGAGGGTGTATGAGGAAGGGGGTGTCTGCGGGACAAAGGTGTCCGGGGTGCAGGTGAGCCAGGACCTGACCAGCTGCCTTTTGGGTCCTCTGGTCCCATCTCTTGGTCTGTGCCTCATCTGCATCATCACTGTCCCCGCTGGCACCGCTGGGGTGTTGTTGTCTGAGTGAGAGTCCCCTGGTGCCCCTGCTCTCCTCCCCTCCTCCTGCTGGTTGCGGAGGGAACTGCTTGCTGGGTGGTCTCTACTCCTGAGGCATGAAGGACCCTGTAGCATGGACCTGCAGACTGTGGGGTGTGGTCCCAAGAGCATGGGGCCCACATAGGACACGACATCGGGGCGTGACAAGTGCTAGGGCTGCCTCATCACTGACAGGGAATGTTGCCCAGATCCTGCTCCAGAGGGCGTGGTGGGTGGCCTGGGACCCTAGAGGCCCCATTCCTATACTGGAGCTTGGAGAGTGCATCCCCATGGGCTTCAGATTCACCCCATATCTCAGCCATATCCCTCTGTCCTGTCTTTGAACTCAGGAAAACGAGCTCTCTTGTCCACAACATAGGCCTGGTCCTCTTGATACAAGGTTTCTTTAAGTTAGGCGTCCTGGGATAGCAGCTCCTTTTAGGCCTGAGAAGGAACAACTCCGGAGTGTACAACAATTTCAGAGGAAACTAATATTCAATGACTATCCCTAACTACTCGGTTGTTGACTTCTATTAGTCATTATTCTCCTGGTTTTAGCTCTGATGTGGGGATTACAGAGGAGTCAACATTTAAATCTTCGTAATCTGTGTATTTGTAGCTTCAGTATCATTACTGACCCATAGTTTTTTACGGTTTGGGAAGAGTTATTGATTTCATGTATCATGTAAAGGATTCACAATGATGATAGGACAATTAAGATTACAATAATAGCTAGTAAATTGTTCACATTTTCTCTACCTGTGCATCTATTGTATGCATATGAGTTTAGATGTCAATATTAGTGAAATGATATAGAGGACTAGAGAACTTATTTTAAAAATCACTATTAATGTGTGATGAAGAAAATGTAAAAGTTCTTCCATAATCGGTGATGTTGTATCTTGAGAGCCTAGATGAAATTGATATGCCTTAGTCATATACAGGATTTTAGCCTATCATTTAACTCTGACAAAGCTACATCACTTTTTACTTTTATCTCATTTATTGAGGAAGACATAATTGTTATGGTGTTGGCTTGAAACTGGTTGAAAAGGACTTGAGTCCTTCCTTATTTTACATTTACATAGGTAGGATCTTGAAACGTAGGATATGGTGGAGGACATCCGTGTAACCATTCTAGGTTAGGAGTAGCAATTTCCACTGCTAAGACTTCTTGTTTAGACACAAATGCTTTTCAAAGTATGAAGATTATTAGCATTACTGCTGCTACTGAGATGAATGAGCCTAAAGACAAAACATTTCATGTTGTGTGTGTCTCAGGGTACTCAGACTAACGTAGTGACATCCCTGAGAGGCCACGAAAGTGCGGCAGGAAGTCATATTTACTACTACAAATATACTTGTGAAGTGAATTTTTGCTCATGCTGAGTTAACTGTATAACCTGAGAATAGTGGGAATCAGTGTAGAAAGCCTCCTATAATAGTGAAGACTGCTCCCATGGACATTAGGTCATGGAAGTGTGCTACTACATAGTATGTATCCTGGAGGACAATGTCTGGGGATGAGTTGGCTAAGATGATTCCTGTCAAACCACCTACTGTAAAAAGAAAAACTAAAGCCTAAATCTCATAATATAGTGGGAGGTCATATAGAATTACCTCCGTGAACAGTTGCTAACCAGGGACTTCCCTGGTGACGCAGTGGTTAAGAATTCGTCTGCCAATGCAGGGGACACGGGTTCGAGCCCTTGTCTGGGAAGAGTCCACATGCCGTGGAGCAAAAAGCCCGTGTGCCACAACTACTGAGCCTGCCCTCTAGAGCCCGCAAGCCACAACTACTGAAGCCCACGCGCCTAGAGGCCGTGCTGTGCAACAAGAGAAGCCAGTGCAATGAAAGGGCCGCACACCGCAACGAAGAGTAGCTGCCGCTCACCGCAACCAGAGAAAGCCCATGCGCAGCAACCAAGACCCAACTCAGCCAAAAAAAAAAAAAGAAAAGAAAAAGAAAAATTAAATAAGGAGTTGCTAATCAGCTAGATACTTTGACTCCTGTAGGGATAGAAGTAATTACGGTAGCTGATGCAAAGTATGCTCCTGAGTCCACAGCTATCCCTATGGTAAACATATGATGGGCCCACAAGAGAACTCCTAAAAAACCAGTGGACATGACTCATACTATTCCCAGATAGCTGAAAGGCAATTTTTGTCCTAAATAGTATGTAATGATATGTGAGTTTATAACAAACCCTGTTAGGCCATGAATACAGACTTCAGGGTGAGCAAAGTATCAAAAGAGGTGTTGGTATAGGATTCGGTCTCCTCCTGCAGGGTCAAAGAAAGTAGTGTTTAGATTTCTATCTCTTAACAGCATGGCAATTCTGGCTGCTTGGACTGAGATTGGTAATTATAGTAATATGGCTATAGTTGGGGAAGATTAAACAAATAATGGTGTTTGATATTGGGATATGACTGCTGGTTTTGTATTAAAGATTATAGTAATAAAAGTAATAATACCAAGAATTGAGGAGACACCTGCTAAATGTAAGGAGAAAGCAGTTAGGTCGACAGAGGCTCCTGCATGGGCCAGATTGCAGGCTAGAGCTGAATACACGGTCCCACTGGTACCAGAACCAGCTTCTGCTATTGGTGATATGAGTAGGAGTAAGAATGATGGGGGAAGTCGTCAAAAGTTTATATGATTTATTGGGGGAAATGCTACTTCAGGTGTCCGAGTTATTAGTGGCTCAAGTCAGTTTTCAAAGCCTGCAATCATAACGGGTACAGCAATAAAGAAAATTATTACAAGTGCAGGGACTGTTATGACAACCTTACAGATTTGGGCATCTCCAAGTAGCGGTCCAGGTCAGCATAGCTCAGCCTGGATTAATATAATTAAGGTGCTGCCTGCTACTCCAGCTCAAGCACCAAACAGTAAATATAAAATGCCGATATCTTTGTGATTTGTTGAAAATAATCAGCAGTGTATGAACAGAGGTAAAATGACTGAGTTAGCATTAGACTGTAAATCTAAAGACAGAGATTGAACCCTCTTTCTGGCAAACCCTGTGGTGAATCACCAAATTGAATTGTAACTTCAGAGAAGCAGCTTCAATTCTGCCAGTGAGTATCCTGCCCTTTTTTTTTTTCTTTATTTCTTTCTCAAATGAAGGAGAAGTAGACTGAAGCCAGTTGACTAGAGGATTTGCCTGTTAACTACAGTTTCCTGGGGTTAAAACTCATCAATCTCGTAAAGATTTGGCTTCAATACAGTGTTTGCTTTACATTCAATTGATGTAGAATAAAGTCTTGCAATCCTTATTTTTAGGAATTAAGTAAATTTCACTTGTTTAGGGTTTTGAAAGCTCTTGGTCTGAACTAACCTAAATTCCTAGTCCAGCACCGATAGAATGGGTGTTGTGTGTAGTAACCGTGTGGGTATTATGATTGGTAATGATAGGAAGGTTATTTCTTTGTATGTTCAAATTGTTTTGTGTTTGTTTTGTTTAATGAAGGGAATATAGTTAGTGATGTGCAGTATGTTAGCTGCAAGTAGAAATATATGCTGAGGACTGCTATGATGGCTATTAGTGTTGGTAGAATGATGTTGTCGTTTTTGTTATCTCTTGGATAATTATTCATTTGGGTAGAAAGCCTGATAGTGGTGGGCGATGTCCTAATGATACTATAATGGTGAGGAAAATGATTGTGATGGGAGGTGTTTTATCTCATGTGTGTGATAATGATACTCTTGTAGTACATGATCTGGGCATAAATAAGAAGAAGATAGTGTTGTTATGATATAAATTAGTATGTTTAGGATTGTTATAATCTGAATATACATTATAATAGCTGTTATTCATCCTATAAGGGCAATTGATGAGGAGGGTGTAATACTTTCCAGGTGAGTATGGCGAAGCCTGCCTCAGCCTCCAGCTATGATTTATAATATCACTATGATTAATAGTATATTTAGGTTGATGGATGGTGACATGTGGTATAAAACTGAGAGGGGTGCAATTTTGTCATGTTGATAGCATCAGCTCTGCTGTTCATGGGATGCCTCGTGTGACTTCAGGCACTCAGAAGTGAAATGGGGAAAGTCCTACTTTTGTGACAAGGGCGATTGTCATGAGGGTGGACGCTGCTGGATTAAAGATTCTTGTTGTTCATTGTGCTCTTTGACCAGAGTATATTAGATTAATGATAATAGCCATTATAAGTAGTATTGATGTGGTGGACTGTTTTAGGAAATATTTGTTGGATGCTTCTGTAGCTTATGGGTTCAAGTTTTTTTATTAGAATGGGAATACCATTAACCAGTGTGAGCTTGTTATACAATTATATTTCCTGAGAAAATGGTCAGTAGAATGATGGTAAAAACAATGAGAGTTTATTAGCACAGGAAGGATATACAAAAATATTTTGGGGGTACGGGCCTGAAGCTTACTTAGAGAACTTTACTATATAGCATGTGGTGTAATGTGGTAGGTAGCATGGAGAATGCAAAATTATTAGGAAGAATTCAATTCCAGGAATAAGAGCATTGAAACCTCTATGATTTACTCTATCAAAGAATCTCTTTTGTCAGACATATTTCTTAAATTTGTGGTGGGTTGCCTGGTATGATGACAAGTAGTGAAATCTCTCATATACATAAGGTTAATGTTAGTCGTAAAAAACTTCTCATAAGAGATGTATGCGTTGATCATATCAAAATTGTAGGTAGGAGGCTCAAATTCATAGAAAGGAGATTGTTAGATGTGTTTTAATGATGACTTGGGCTGTATATAATTCTGGGACCTAGGGATTGTCGAATGCTCCGAAAAATAGATTGCTGTGGAAATGTTTATTATAGGGAAATTGACATATTCTCTAGGAGGGACGGGGTGAAGGGGCCTGCTACATTTTCTACATTGAAGACTTATACAGGTTTTGATGCTACTTCCGTTAAATCAAGTGGGGCTTCATTGGATTTCTGCTACTGCGGAGATAATCAAATTCTGGGTAGGGGTCAGGAGAAAATGAGTCATAGGTGTTCTTGTGTAATAATTACTGTTGAAAGTGTAAATGATCCATTTATCAGTAAGACTGAGAATAGAATAACTGCTACATTACTTCATATGAGATGATTGTCTGTGCTATTGTTCCTAGAGCTCCAGTGAGTGTGTATTTTGAATGTGAAGTTCATCCAGATCTGAGGATGGAGTAAATGGCTAGGTGTGATATGGCTAATAGAAATAATATGCCTACATTTATATTAATTAGTGGATAAGATATGGGAAGAGGAATTCATGTTGTGAGAGCCAGGGTTAAGGCTAGCATTGGGGTTAAGGCTAGCAAGAGAAGCCACCGCAATGAGAAGCCCGCGCACCGCAACAAAGAGTAGCCCCCGCTTGCCGCAACTAGAGAAAGCCTGCGCATAGCAACGAAGACCCAACACAGCCAAAAACAAATTAATTAATTAATTAGTTAACTATTTTAAACAAAAGTACTATATCCTTCTGTACAGCTTCTCTGGGAAGAACAGAGAGATGGCGTAGGAGAGTGAGAAAGACCAATATTTAGTGCACATCTCTCATGCAGGTGCTCTGCTGGCTCAGATAGATTTATCCCCACTTTACAAAGGAGGAAATAATCTCAGAGAGGTTTAGTAATTTTCCCAAAGCCAAACAGCTATGGAGTGGCAGAACCAAGATCTGAACCAAGTCTGTTACCTTCAAAGCCTAAGTCCTCATCACAACAAAACTCAATTAATATTTACATTTATCGAATTACATGGCAACCTGGGGAGTTCTTGGCACAATCCTGAATAAGAGTGAGAAAGAAAGAAATAGCATTGTTCCTATAGTCAACCCAAATTTTTGGGGCAGCTGCTAGATGCCTGGACCTTTTTGGGGTTCAGCAGTGATCAAGACAGGAAGAGTCCTGCTTTCATGAACCACGTAGTGGGGAGGAGAGACGGGTGCAACTTGGGTGAGGGATTTCACCTTGCTGGACCTCTGTTTTGTCATCTGGAAAATGGGATGGGTGTTCCTCATTTTCTGGGATTGTCCAGCCCTCACATTCTCTGATTCCATAAGAAGCATTTGTTTTCCTGTTTCTTTCAAATTCATTCAGGCCGTGAGCTGTGATGAATGTTGTTAGCTGCTCCCCAAATCACTCTATTCCCACCCTTTTCCTGTGATCAGGTCTTTCCCGAAACATGACTCACAGTCAGTCAAGTCACAGAACCGAAGGGGCACCCAGCAGAAAAATCCCAACCCTTGCTTCCCAGGAGCTCTGCGGTCTACCTGCCAGGTAAACTTAACTCACCTGGCACAAGGTGGCCATCCCTGGTGTCACATCAACATGATCTCAGGCACAAACCTCCTTGTTTTTCCATTTTGTCTTGAAGTTACTTGTTGAAACAACTGCACAAATATGACACAGATATAAAATCAGGCATCTTCTGCCTCCAGTGCCCACTAATAAATGATTTTCTGCCACTTTAATGATAAAGATAGAACATTTCAACATTCTGCTACCCTTGTTATTTGTCATTTTTGTTGATATTTCTATTGACTACATCGTTCAATATTTTAACAATGGAACATTTATTTAGGGTGTTCCAGACCCAGCCTTTAGTGGTAAAGGTTTTGTTGTTATATTTCTATTATGTTTCCTTTAAAAATCATTATCCTATTTAAATGGATTAAGTCAATTCTATAGGCATTTACCTTATGATATTGATGAAATTGATACATAGAGGGCAGTACTACAAGTTGATTGGACTTGAGAACCTCTATTAGCACAGTTAAGGATAAATATTATCTATAAGTAAACCAAAGTACAGGCCGAGTGAGATTCTCTGACTTTTTTCCACTGTCTGCCCCTCAAGCCTGTGAGAAATGGAATAGTTCTTGCCCTATCAGTAAACAAAGGATGTCACAGGCTTCAGCACTTGCAGCCCTCCAATGTGAGCCGGCGGGCCCTGAGGCACTCAGGATATGCAAATACAGAATGCAGGCCCTAGAGAGCTGAGGTGCATATCAAAGGAAGGAATTCAGTGAGCCCAGGCAAAGAAAAGCGCTGCATTCCTCACCTTGGGAGAGCTGGTTTTCCTTAGTTAACAATCACCTTTTGATGTTCCCCATTACCTGCGCCAGTTCCCTGCCCTGTCCCCTCCCCCCGGTACTTTAGCTCAGGGAGGAAGGAGCGCAGAGGGACTCGGCTGAATAAGGGGCCTGTGCGCCTCGGGAGGAGTTTTCAGCCGCTTTCCCCGCAGTCGGGAAGAGGGGCGCTGACGCTGCAGCCGGACCCTGTGCCTCCCTTGCCCCGTTTCCCCTCAGGACGCTCAGGCCGACCCCCTCCTCACGCCCACCAGGCCTCGCGAGCCAGGACGAGGGCAGGGGCGAGAGGAGGGACCGAAGTTCTCGGGGACCAGACGCTGGAGGCCGCCCTTTCTGCACAGCAGCGGCGGGTGGCAGCGAACCCCTGCCCCTCAGAAGCTGGTCTTGTGCTGCCGCCCGGGCACCGGACAAGGCGGAGGGTCGGCGCCCACTTACCCGGCCCGCCGTCCCCGCGACTGTCATGGCTTCGGCCGCTGGGGCACCTCCAGAGCCGGCAGCCTCAGTGAGGTCGCCCTCCCCTCGGGCTCCGAGGCAGTTCCGTGAAGGCGGAGGGAAGAGACCCCGCCTGAGCCGGGAGTTCCAGCTCTGAGGAAACGCGGGCTCTGTTCAGCGCGCAGTGGGTGGGACCGCTCTGCCCTGAGGCCTTCCGGGAGGGAACGGGGCGGCGGGGGAGGGAGCCGCCAGGAGCGCAGTGCCCCGTCGGGGGTCCTGGAGGGGCGGCCCGGCCTGTGGGCCACGCCCACTGTGGCCGCAGCCCAGGCCTTTTTCCTGGAATCCTACACAAAAAAATTAGAAAGATACACAGTCTATAGTAAATATTCAAAAATGATTGTTGCTGCTGGGCTCACTATTCTATTAAAGGTGTAAAATCCATAAAACACTTTAAGTTCAAAATTAAATATGAATTTTTACCTTTCTAATTATGTCCCTGATATTCACAGTTGTGGTTAATGAATCAGAGACTGTGGCATCACTAGTTAAAAATGAGCTTGTTAAAAATATAGAACTCAGGCCCACCGGACCTACTGAATCACAATCTGCACTTTTACAATCTCCCCAGTGTACTCGTGTACCCATGAATAGTTGAAAGGTACATTTTTACCTCGACAGGTCTTTTCTCTATGAGAAATACACACATTTTATCCAGTTTGATATAAATAAAACACTCAAAAATGCATATGCCTGTGTTGAAACCATCATTTTATCATTTCTTTTCCAGACAAGTATAGTCTCTATACTGGTTTTGTGGATCACATGCCATACTCTTTTCTTGCAGTTAGAAATAAGGTAGAGCAAGTTACTTTGTAAAAAAAAAATTATATATATATATATATATATATGTATGTATTAGTGGATAATTGAAGACACTCTTCTAAATTAAAACCTTCTCTTAACTTGCTGTTTTCTTCTTGGGTCATATTATGAGCTCTTCCCGTGGCCACATGGCATGTGTACGTTTAATTTCAGGGACTGCTGACATTCCAGGATGTGGCCATAGATTTCTGTCAAGAGGAGTGAGAATGCCTGGACCAAGATCAATGGGAATTGTACAGGGATGTGATGTTAGAGAAGTATAGGAACCTGCTCTCCTTGGGTGAGGATACCTTCCTTCCAGAATTCCTTATCCAACCACTGGGTTTGCAGTCCTTCATTTGTAGAATGTCTCCTGGAATCTTCTGCTTCCTACAATAGGGTTTCAGATTGCAACGTTTCAGGAAAGATTGGGAGTTTGTGGGTATAATTTTTCTTATTCTTTTAAAATTGCAGCCTCCCTTTTAATATACTTTGTAACTGCTTGGGATGTGTCTACATGAACTGTGTACTATATGCTTCTGTTGTAGTCCTTACAATATTTCATTGTCTTATTTTCTCTAACAATTTTCCATGGATTCTTTGGGCTTAAGGTATATTAAAAGGGAGACTGCGAATCTGGGACTTCCCTGGTGATGCAGTGATTAAGAATTCGCCTGCCAATGCAGGGGACCCGGTTCGATCCCCGGTCCGGGAAGATCTCACATGCCACGGAACAACTAAGCCAGTGGGCCACAACTACTGAGTCTGCACGCCACAACTACTGAAGCCGGTGTGTCTTGAGCCCGTGCGCCATTTATTTTTTGGAGAATAAAACCACTTCTGAGTGATTAAAATTTAGGCCAGCTAGTCAAAATGCTTTATCACCTGTTCTTCTAAAACACTGGTCAATGGAACAAGTTTTACTAGGGATAACAGTGTAATTGTATTCTGGAGTTCATATGGGCAATATGGTTTATGACCTTGATGCTGGATCACGACATTTCAACGGTATAACTGCTATTAATTGTCTGTTTGTTCAACGATTAAAGTCTCACGTGATCTGAGTTCAGACTGGAGTCATCCTGGTTGGTTTCTGTCTATTGCAGATTTCTTCCAGCATGAAAGGACAAGAGCAATACGGCTTCCTTTACAAAATGTCTTCAAACTAAATGATGATATAATCTACATTCAATTAATTTATACATACCCTACTGTAGAACAGGGTTCGTTACGCAGGCAGAGCCCGGTAATTATGTAAAACTGAAACTTTTTCTGCACTGGTTCAAGTCCTCTTCCTAAGAATATGTTTATAATCAACATTCTTTCACAAATTACCCAATTTAATTCACCATAGCATTCCTCATATTAACTAAATGGAAAATCCTAGGCTATATACAAATCCAGAAAGGGCCAAAAATCATCAGCCCCCATGGATGATTACAACCCATTGCTGAGGCATTCAAATTACTTATTAAAGAACCACTATGTCCATCAACATCATCAATTTATATATTATTGCCCCAAAGCTAGCCTTAACCCTGGCTCTCACAACATGAATTCCTCTTCCCATATCTTATCCACTAATTAGTATAAATGTAGGCATATTATTTCTATTAGCCATATCACACCTAGCCATTTACTCCATCCTCAGATCTGGATGAACTTCACATTCAAAATACTCACTCACTGGAGCTGTAGGAACAATAGCACAGACGATCATCTCATATGAAGTAATGTAGCAGTTATTCTATTCTCAGTCTTACTGGTAAATGGATCATTTACACTTTCAACAGTAATTATTACACAAGAACACCTATGACTAATTTTCTCCTGACCGCTACCCAGAATTTGATTATCTCCGCAGTAGCAGAAATCCAGTGAAGCCCCACTTGATTTAACAGAAGTAGAATCAAAACCTGTACATGTCTTCAATGTAGAAAATGTAGCAGGCCCATTCACCCCGTCCTTCCTAGAGAATATGTCAATTTCCCTATAATAAACATTTCCACAGCAATCTATTTTTAGGAGCATTCGGCAATCCCTAGGTGCCAGAATTATAGATTCTTTCATCTTTTAAATATAGTTTTTTTTTTTTAAATAATTTTTATAGTTTTACTACCTTTAAACAAAATGTACTCCATTGCTGTGGAATATTCCTTCATAGGAGCGTGCATGGTTCATTTCTGCATCCGTCTGTGATGGCCTTCAGGTTCTTTCAGGTTTGGCTCCTGTGGCTGCAAGTCCATGTCCGTGTGTCCTGGTGCAGGGCTGGTGGGTTTGTGTTCAACTGGGAGGAGCACTGTGGGTCTCTGTGCACGGACGTCGCTATCTGAGGCCCGATTGCTTCAGAAGTGGTTGCATCCCCCCGTTGCGTACCAGGCTTTCCATTGCTCCACATCCTGCTGATAATTGATACTATGTCTTTCATGTCTGCCATTCTGGTAGGTGTATACACAGTATTTTGCTTATGGCTTTAATCCCTCTGTTGTTAGTGAAGTTGTGCATCTTGTGGTATTCATGGACTATTTCCTGTTGTTTTTTGAAAAGTTTTAAAAATTGTGGTCTGGTACACATAACGTAAAATGTACTATCTTAACCATTTTTAAGTGCACATTTCAGGGTCAAGAAGTAATTCACACTGTTGTGCAAACCTGACCACCATCATCCTCCAGAGCTTTTTCATCTTGCAAAATTGAAACAGTCCCCATTAAACACTCACTCCCCGTTGTCCTTCCCTCAGCCTCTGGCCCCCAACGTCCTACTTTATGTCCTTATATTTCCAACTGCTCTAGGGGCCTTGTATGAGTGGATCAAGCACTGTTTGTTTTTTTGTGTCTAGCTTACATCACTGAGCATAATGCCCTCAAGGTTCATCCCTGCTGCATCCTGTGTCAGAATTGACTTCCTTTTTAGGCTGAATAGCATTCCCTTGTATTGATGGACCGTGTTTTTCTTCTCCATTCATCCATTAGTGGACACATGTAATATCTACATTCATTTCTACTGTCATAATATTTGTGGAATAAACTCAGAAAGTCCTATGAATCAAAAGTCATTTGCCATTAACTTTTTTCTTAAACTTGTTGTTGTGGAAAACATCAAGACTAAGAAAAGGGAAAAATACATGTCAGCTTCACTTGTGTTCAGGAATTAATGCTTTACGGATTCACTTTATTCCCTGTGTGTGTGCTCTGCGTGTGCATGTGCCTCTTTGCATACATATGCTGTGCATGTGCATAGGTATGTGAACTTGCACACATTAGTGTGTGCATGGGCATATGGGTGCATGTGTGTTCACATGCTAGTGTGTGAATATAGTTGTGCTGTGCACGTGCATATGTTTGTGTGTGTGCTGTGCCTGCCTGTGCGCACACCTGTGTGTTTGCTGGAACCACTTGCAAGTTGGCTGCAGACTGAATTGTGCCCCAGATATATCCGCACGCAGCTGCTCTAACAATCCTGCGTAGCCACGTAAAGGTCACAGATCTCAGGGATTTAAATGGATGGAGCAGGATATCCTGACACAGAGTTTGTCTTCCAATGACTGTCACTGTCTTAGTAACATCCTTCACACCTTCTTTAAGCCCCATTCAGGGTCCAGTTTAGACTCCCATTACATTCAGTCACCTGTCCCAGGTCCCCTAAAGCAACAATGTCACCGTTGGAGAGCCCGGCCAAGGCTGGGGGTGCCCCTCCTGTTGGCCTGGCCTCCAGGCCCTGCCCTTGGCTCCTGTTTTCTCATATCTCAGCCAGGCACCGACTTGGATCGGGCCGCCACCTCTTTCCTCACAGGGTCCCATCGCCCAGTCAAGGGGGTTCATTCTCCCCAAACACAGCATCAGGAGTCGGGGGCTGACAGTCCCCACTGGGTCTCCTTCATGTGAGACCCTGTGCTGTTGAAAGAGCAGGCACCCTGCCCTCGGGGGTGGGGGACTGGGGGGCGACATGCGGCCCACGATGGGCAGGCGGGTCTCCGGGTGGGGCGAGCCAGTGTGCAAGGAGTTCCGCGGTGGGTTCTCCTCTCCAACGGCTTCTGTGCCCCTACCTCTCCCCGTGCCTCCCCTCGAAGACAGCATGGTGCCCGGGTTGGGAACCATGGGAGCCGTCAGCCACCGCCCCCTCTACACACACACACACACGCACACGCACACGCACACGCACACGCTGCAGGGAAGCAGGACCTGAGTGCAGGGCTCTCAGCGGCCCTGAGCGCCCTGCCCGGAATCGGCCAGCCGAATGGACAGACCGGATCTCCCGGCCCGGACCATGCAGGACTCTCCTGACCTGGCTTTCAGTGTGGCCGCCTCCTTCTGGAAGCCTGGGAGGCTGGAATCAGGCCACTTCTTATCTGTCCTGGCAGCAGACTGGGCTGCACTCTAAGAAGTTAGTGGCTCGCCCGTGGATCCTGACCATCAGGTGGCCAGAGAAATTGGGAACATTTCTGTTTTGCCTGTTGAAATGTTTAATGACAAAGATTTTGTTCAGTTTCCTGATGTGGGTGTCCAAAGATGAGAGACCCATGTGTGTGATCTGTACCTCCTATGAGATCAGCCGTAAGCTAGTTGAAACATGATCAAGTTGTGTCTACATGGTAGATTTAGACCTCTGCATGTCCTGTCTACTGATTATGTTTAGAGCTGACCATGTGTTGTCTATAATAAGAAGATTTAGACCTGATCATGTTCTGTGTACGCTAGGACTATGGGGATCTGGGTAGAGACCCGGCCTGGCCTCAGTACTGGGAAGCTCCATGCCTGCATCTGAATGTCAGTGCTTAGATGTCTGGGGTCTGGAGCTGAGGTGGGCTTGTCTACGTAACAGCCTCTCTTCTGAGTGTGGTGACCTGGTCCTCCCAAGGGTCAGTGCTATGGTCGGGGCCTTAGTCTTAATCCCTGCAAGGTTCACCTTCCCTGGGGCTCATGGAGAATCCTCAGGAGGACTACCTGGCAATAATTCCAATTTACCAGCACGTGCATGGTGCATAGGGAAGCAGGTTTAGCTGCTGAATTGATTGCAGGGCACGCAGATCGGGCAAAAGGCCGATGGGTGACAGCTGAGGCTGCTGCTGAGCTCTCCCTCCAGTCTACCGTCCCTACTCAGCAGAGTCCAGAGCTGCCCCTCGGCTTTCAGCCCTGCTGTCCTGTGAGCTTTCTCAACATGTAAGTGAGACGAGAAAGGACTGAGCATGCCAGCACCAGGGTCGTGTGTCCAACTCTAGTATGAAAGCTGTAAAAACAGTTAAAATCACACAGAACCAAAGTGAGAAGAGGAGGACTCCTCTGGGACAAGTGTGGGGAAAGGAGACCCACCTGACACTTTTTCCCATCCCAGGAGGTCCCAGGGACCCAGCTTGTTTCCACATAGGGGGAGCCCCCTGCAGAGCCATGGTGTCCTGACCAAGGGGACGTGTGACCCCAGGTGCAGGGTCTGGGGAGGTGAGGGCACCCTGGGACTGTGGACATGTGACCCAGGTGGAGGGGCCTGGGGAGGTGGGTCACCCTGGTGAGTGTGGATGTGTGGCCCCAGGTATAGGGTGCGGGGACTGTGTGGGTCTCACCTTACCTGCATGGGTCAGGATCACATGGATGGGGAGACCGCATATGCGCTCTTTGCCTGCAGTGTGTCCTGTCCCCTTCGA